>NW_028289845.1:0-57403 GCF_059628265.1 Tinamus guttatus | reverse complement strand
GCCAAGACTCGTGCTGCGCACGCTTTGTGCTTGGAGTGAGAAACAGGTTCCTTGGTGTTTTCTGCGAAACGCTTTAGCAGCCCGTTGGTGCTAGTATGGAGTCAGGGGATGGATGAAGCGGAGAGCCCCGTTTGGAGTGAGGCTGCAAAGGGCATGCCAAAGGAAGTGTTTTGCTGTGCCAAGACTCGTGCTGCGCACGCTTTGTGCTTGGAGTGAGAAACAGGTTCCTTGGTGTTTTCTGCGAAACGCTTTAGCAGCCCGTTGGTGCTAGTATGGAGTCAGGGGATGGATGAAGCGGAGAGCCCCGTTTGGAGTGAGGCTGCAAAGGGCATGCCAAAGGAAGTGTTTTGCTGTGCCAAGACTCGTGCTGCGCACGCTTTGTGCTTGGAGTGAGAAACAGGTTCCTTGGTGTTTTCTGCGAAACGCTTTAGCAGCCCGTTGGTGCTAGTATGGAGTCAGGGGATGGATGAAGCGGAGAGCCCCGTTTGGAGTGAGGCTGCAAAGGGCATGCCAAAGGAAGTGTTTTGCTGTGCCAAGACTCGTGCTGCGCACGCTTTGTGCTTGGAGTGAGAAACAGGTTCCTTGGTGTTTTCTGCGAAACGCTTTAGCAGCCCGTTGGTGCTAGTATGGAGTCAGGGGATGGATGAAGCGGAGAGCCCCGTTTGGAGTGAGGCTGCAAAGGGCATGCCAAAGGAAGTGTTTTGCTGTGCCAAGACTCGTGCTGCGCACGCTTTGTGCTTGGAGTGAGAAACAGGTTCCTTGGTGTTTTCTGCGAAACGCTTTAGCAGCCCGTTGGTGCTAGTATGGAGTCAGGGGATGGATGAAGCGGAGAGCCCCGTTTGGAGTGAGGCTGCAAAGGGCATGCCAAAGGAAGTGTTTTGCTGTGCCAAGACTCGTGCTGCGCACGCTTTGTGCTTGGAGTGAGAAACAGGTTCCTTGGTGTTTTCTGCGAAACGCTTTAGCAGCCCGTTGGTGCTAGTATGGAGTCAGGGGATGGATGAAGCGGAGAGCCCCGTTTGGAGTGAGGCTGCAAAGGGCATGCCAAAGGAAGTGTTTTGCTGTGCCAAGACTCGTGCTGCGCACGCTTTGTGCTTGGAGTGAGAAACAGGTTCCTTGGTGTTTTCTGCGAAACGCTTTAGCAGCCCGTTGGTGCTAGTATGGAGTCAGGGGATGGATGAAGCGGAGAGCCCCGTTTGGAGTGAGGCTGCAAAGGGCATGCCAAAGGAAGTGTTTTGCTGTGCCAAGACTCGTGCTGCGCACGCTTTGTGCTTGGAGTGAGAAACAGGTTCCTTGGTGTTTTCTGCGAAACGCTTTAGCAGCCCGTTGGTGCTAGTATGGAGTCAGGGGATGGATGAAGCGGAGAGCCCCGTTTGGAGTGAGGCTGCAAAGGGCATGCCAAAGGAAGTGTTTTGCTGTGCCAAGACTCGTGCTGCGCACGCTTTGTGCTTGGAGTGAGAAACAGGTTCCTTGGTGTTTTCTGCGAAACGCTTTAGCAGCCCGTTGGTGCTAGTATGGAGTCAGGGGATGGATGAAGCGGAGAGCCCCGTTTGGAGTGAGGCTGCAAAGGGCATGCCAAAGGAAGTGTTTTGCTGTGCCAAGACTCGTGCTGCGCACGCTTTGTGCTTGGAGTGAGAAACAGGTTCCTTGGTGTTTTCTGCGAAACGCTTTAGCAGCCCGTTGGTGCTAGTATGGAGTCAGGGGATGGATGAAGCGGAGAGCCCCGTTTGGAGTGAGGCTGCAAAGGGCATGCCAAAGGAAGTGTTTTGCTGTGCCAAGACTCGTGCTGCGCACGCTTTGTGCTTGGAGTGAGAAACAGGTTCCTTGGTGTTTTCTGCGAAACGCTTTAGCAGCCCGTTGGTGCTAGTATGGAGTCAGGGGATGGATGAAGCGGAGAGCCCCGTTTGGAGTGAGGCTGCAAAGGGCATGCCAAAGGAAGTGTTTTGCTGTGCCAAGACTCGTGCTGCGCACGCTTTGTGCTTGGAGTGAGAAACAGGTTCCTTGGTGTTTTCTGCGAAACGCTTTAGCAGCCCGTTGGTGCTAGTATGGAGTCAGGGGATGGATGAAGCGGAGAGCCCCGTTTGGAGTGAGGCTGCAAAGGGCATGCCAAAGGAAGTGTTTTGCTGTGCCAAGACTCGTGCTGCGCACGCTTTGTGCTTGGAGTGAGAAACAGGTTCCTTGGTGTTTTCTGCGAAACGCTTTAGCAGCCCGTTGGTGCTAGTATGGAGTCAGGGGATGGATGAAGCGGAGAGCCCCGTTTGGAGTGAGGCTGCAAAGGGCATGCCAAAGGAAGTGTTTTGCTGTGCCAAGACTCGTGCTGCGCACGCTTTGTGCTTGGAGTGAGAAACAGGTTCCTTGGTGTTTTCTGCGAAACGCTTTAGCAGCCCGTTGGTGCTAGTATGGAGTCAGGGGATGGATGAAGCGGAGAGCCCCGTTTGGAGTGAGGCTGCAAAGGGCATGCCAAAGGAAGTGTTTTGCTGTGCCAAGACTCGTGCTGCGCACGCTTTGTGCTTGGAGTGAGAAACAGGTTCCTTGGTGTTTTCTGCGAAACGCTTTAGCAGCCCGTTGGTGCTAGTATGGAGTCAGGGGATGGATGAAGCGGAGAGCCCCGTTTGGAGTGAGGCTGCAAAGGGCATGCCAAAGGAAGTGTTTTGCTGTGCCAAGACTCGTGCTGCGCACGCTTTGTGCTTGGAGTGAGAAACAGGTTCCTTGGTGTTTTCTGCGAAACGCTTTAGCAGCCCGTTGGTGCTAGTATGGAGTCAGGGGATGGATGAAGCGGAGAGCCCCGTTTGGAGTGAGGCTGCAAAGGGCATGCCAAAGGAAGTGTTTTGCTGTGCCAAGACTCGTGCTGCGCACGCTTTGTGCTTGGAGTGAGAAACAGGTTCCTTGGTGTTTTCTGCGAAACGCTTTAGCAGCCCGTTGGTGCTAGTATGGAGTCAGGGGATGGATGAAGCGGAGAGCCCCGTTTGGAGTGAGGCTGCAAAGGGCATGCCAAAGGAAGTGTTTTGCTGTGCCAAGACTCGTGCTGCGCACGCTTTGTGCTTGGAGTGAGAAACAGGTTCCTTGGTGTTTTCTGCGAAACGCTTTAGCAGCCCGTTGGTGCTAGTATGGAGTCAGGGGATGGATGAAGCGGAGAGCCCCGTTTGGAGTGAGGCTGCAAAGGGCATGCCAAAGGAAGTGTTTTGCTGTGCCAAGACTCGTGCTGCGCACGCTTTGTGCTTGGAGTGAGAAACAGGTTCCTTGGTGTTTTCTGCGAAACGCTTTAGCAGCCCGTTGGTGCTAGTATGGAGTCAGGGGATGGATGAAGCGGAGAGCCCCGTTTGGAGTGAGGCTGCAAAGGGCATGCCAAAGGAAGTGTTTTGCTGTGCCAAGACTCGTGCTGCGCACGCTTTGTGCTTGGAGTGAGAAACAGGTTCCTTGGTGTTTTCTGCGAAACGCTTTAGCAGCCCGTTGGTGCTAGTATGGAGTCAGGGGATGGATGAAGCGGAGAGCCCCGTTTGGAGTGAGGCTGCAAAGGGCATGCCAAAGGAAGTGTTTTGCTGTGCCAAGACTCGTGCTGCGCACGCTTTGTGCTTGGAGTGAGAAACAGGTTCCTTGGTGTTTTCTGCGAAACGCTTTAGCAGCCCGTTGGTGCTAGTATGGAGTCAGGGGATGGATGAAGCGGAGAGCCCCGTTTGGAGTGAGGCTGCAAAGGGCATGCCAAAGGAAGTGTTTTGCTGTGCCAAGACTCGTGCTGCGCACGCTTTGTGCTTGGAGTGAGAAACAGGTTCCTTGGTGTTTTCTGCGAAACGCTTTAGCAGCCCGTTGGTGCTAGTATGGAGTCAGGGGATGGATGAAGCGGAGAGCCCCGTTTGGAGTGAGGCTGCAAAGGGCATGCCAAAGGAAGTGTTTTGCTGTGCCAAGACTCGTGCTGCGCACGCTTTGTGCTTGGAGTGAGAAACAGGTTCCTTGGTGTTTTCTGCGAAACGCTTTAGCAGCCCGTTGGTGCTAGTATGGAGTCAGGGGATGGATGAAGCGGAGAGCCCCGTTTGGAGTGAGGCTGCAAAGGGCATGCCAAAGGAAGTGTTTTGCTGTGCCAAGACTCGTGCTGCGCACGCTTTGTGCTTGGAGTGAGAAACAGGTTCCTTGGTGTTTTCTGCGAAACGCTTTAGCAGCCCGTTGGTGCTAGTATGGAGTCAGGGGATGGATGAAGCGGAGAGCCCCGTTTGGAGTGAGGCTGCAAAGGGCATGCCAAAGGAAGTGTTTTGCTGTGCCAAGACTCGTGCTGCGCACGCTTTGTGCTTGGAGTGAGAAACAGGTTCCTTGGTGTTTTCTGCGAAACGCTTTAGCAGCCCGTTGGTGCTAGTATGGAGTCAGGGGATGGATGAAGCGGAGAGCCCCGTTTGGAGTGAGGCTGCAAAGGGCATGCCAAAGGAAGTGTTTTGCTGTGCCAAGACTCGTGCTGCGCACGCTTTGTGCTTGGAGTGAGAAACAGGTTCCTTGGTGTTTTCTGCGAAACGCTTTAGCAGCCCGTTGGTGCTAGTATGGAGTCAGGGGATGGATGAAGCGGAGAGCCCCGTTTGGAGTGAGGCTGCAAAGGGCATGCCAAAGGAAGTGTTTTGCTGTGCCAAGACTCGTGCTGCGCACGCTTTGTGCTTGGAGTGAGAAACAGGTTCCTTGGTGTTTTCTGCGAAACGCTTTAGCAGCCCGTTGGTGCTAGTATGGAGTCAGGGGATGGATGAAGCGGAGAGCCCCGTTTGGAGTGAGGCTGCAAAGGGCATGCCAAAGGAAGTGTTTTGCTGTGCCAAGACTCGTGCTGCGCACGCTTTGTGCTTGGAGTGAGAAACAGGTTCCTTGGTGTTTTCTGCGAAACGCTTTAGCAGCCCGTTGGTGCTAGTATGGAGTCAGGGGATGGATGAAGCGGAGAGCCCCGTTTGGAGTGAGGCTGCAAAGGGCATGCCAAAGGAAGTGTTTTGCTGTGCCAAGACTCGTGCTGCGCACGCTTTGTGCTTGGAGTGAGAAACAGGTTCCTTGGTGTTTTCTGCGAAACGCTTTAGCAGCCCGTTGGTGCTAGTATGGAGTCAGGGGATGGATGAAGCGGAGAGCCCCGTTTGGAGTGAGGCTGCAAAGGGCATGCCAAAGGAAGTGTTTTGCTGTGCCAAGACTCGTGCTGCGCACGCTTTGTGCTTGGAGTGAGAAACAGGTTCCTTGGTGTTTTCTGCGAAACGCTTTAGCAGCCCGTTGGTGCTAGTATGGAGTCAGGGGATGGATGAAGCGGAGAGCCCCGTTTGGAGTGAGGCTGCAAAGGGCATGCCAAAGGAAGTGTTTTGCTGTGCCAAGACTCGTGCTGCGCACGCTTTGTGCTTGGAGTGAGAAACAGGTTCCTTGGTGTTTTCTGCGAAACGCTTTAGCAGCCCGTTGGTGCTAGTATGGAGTCAGGGGATGGATGAAGCGGAGAGCCCCGTTTGGAGTGAGGCTGCAAAGGGCATGCCAAAGGAAGTGTTTTGCTGTGCCAAGACTCGTGCTGCGCACGCTTTGTGCTTGGAGTGAGAAACAGGTTCCTTGGTGTTTTCTGCGAAACGCTTTAGCAGCCCGTTGGTGCTAGTATGGAGTCAGGGGATGGATGAAGCGGAGAGCCCCGTTTGGAGTGAGGCTGCAAAGGGCATGCCAAAGGAAGTGTTTTGCTGTGCCAAGACTCGTGCTGCGCACGCTTTGTGCTTGGAGTGAGAAACAGGTTCCTTGGTGTTTTCTGCGAAACGCTTTAGCAGCCCGTTGGTGCTAGTATGGAGTCAGGGGATGGATGAAGCGGAGAGCCCCGTTTGGAGTGAGGCTGCAAAGGGCATGCCAAAGGAAGTGTTTTGCTGTGCCAAGACTCGTGCTGCGCACGCTTTGTGCTTGGAGTGAGAAACAGGTTCCTTGGTGTTTTCTGCGAAACGCTTTAGCAGCCCGTTGGTGCTAGTATGGAGTCAGGGGATGGATGAAGCGGAGAGCCCCGTTTGGAGTGAGGCTGCAAAGGGCATGCCAAAGGAAGTGTTTTGCTGTGCCAAGACTCGTGCTGCGCACGCTTTGTGCTTGGAGTGAGAAACAGGTTCCTTGGTGTTTTCTGCGAAACGCTTTAGCAGCCCGTTGGTGCTAGTATGGAGTCAGGGGATGGATGAAGCGGAGAGCCCCGTTTGGAGTGAGGCTGCAAAGGGCATGCCAAAGGAAGTGTTTTGCTGTGCCAAGACTCGTGCTGCGCACGCTTTGTGCTTGGAGTGAGAAACAGGTTCCTTGGTGTTTTCTGCGAAACGCTTTAGCAGCCCGTTGGTGCTAGTATGGAGTCAGGGGATGGATGAAGCGGAGAGCCCCGTTTGGAGTGAGGCTGCAAAGGGCATGCCAAAGGAAGTGTTTTGCTGTGCCAAGACTCGTGCTGCGCACGCTTTGTGCTTGGAGTGAGAAACAGGTTCCTTGGTGTTTTCTGCGAAACGCTTTAGCAGCCCGTTGGTGCTAGTATGGAGTCAGGGGATGGATGAAGCGGAGAGCCCCGTTTGGAGTGAGGCTGCAAAGGGCATGCCAAAGGAAGTGTTTTGCTGTGCCAAGACTCGTGCTGCGCACGCTTTGTGCTTGGAGTGAGAAACAGGTTCCTTGGTGTTTTCTGCGAAACGCTTTAGCAGCCCGTTGGTGCTAGTATGGAGTCAGGGGATGGATGAAGCGGAGAGCCCCGTTTGGAGTGAGGCTGCAAAGGGCATGCCAAAGGAAGTGTTTTGCTGTGCCAAGACTCGTGCTGCGCACGCTTTGTGCTTGGAGTGAGAAACAGGTTCCTTGGTGTTTTCTGCGAAACGCTTTAGCAGCCCGTTGGTGCTAGTATGGAGTCAGGGGATGGATGAAGCGGAGAGCCCCGTTTGGAGTGAGGCTGCAAAGGGCATGCCAAAGGAAGTGTTTTGCTGTGCCAAGACTCGTGCTGCGCACGCTTTGTGCTTGGAGTGAGAAACAGGTTCCTTGGTGTTTTCTGCGAAACGCATTAAGCAGCCCGTTGGTGCTAGTATGGAGTCAGGGGATGGATGAAGCGGAGAGCCCCGTTTGGAGTGAGGCTGCAAAGGGCATGCCAAAGGAAGTGTTTTGCTGTGCCAAGACTCGTGCTGCGCACGCTTTGTGCTTGGAGTGAGAAACAGGTTCCTTGGTGTTTTCTGCGAAACGCTTTAGCAGCCCGTTGGTGCTAGTATGGAGTCAGGGGATGGATGAAGCGGAGAGCCCCGTTTGGAGTGAGGCTGCAAAGGGCATGCCAAAGGAAGTGTTTTGCTGTGCCAAGACTCGTGCTGCGCACGCTTTGTGCTTGGAGTGAGAAACAGGTTCCTTGGTGTTTTCTGCGAAACGCTTTAGCAGCCCGTTGGTGCTAGTATGGAGTCAGGGGATGGATGAAGCGGAGAGCCCCGTTTGGAGTGAGGCTGCAAAGGGCATGCCAAAGGAAGTGTTTTGCTGTGCCAAGACTCGTGCTGCGCACGCTTTGTGCTTGGAGTGAGAAACAGGTTCCTTGGTGTTTTCTGCGAAACGCTTTAGCAGCCCGTTGGTGCTAGTATGGAGTCAGGGGATGGATGAAGCGGAGAGCCCCGTTTGGAGTGAGGCTGCAAAGGGCATGCCAAAGGAAGTGTTTTGCTGTGCCAAGACTCGTGCTGCGCACGCTTTGTGCTTGGAGTGAGAAACAGGTTCCTTGGTGTTTTCTGCGAAACGCTTTAGCAGCCCGTTGGTGCTAGTATGGAGTCAGGGGATGGATGAAGCGGAGAGCCCCGTTTGGAGTGAGGCTGCAAAGGGCATGCCAAAGGAAGTGTTTTGCTGTGCCAAGACTCGTGCTGCGCACGCTTTGTGCTTGGAGTGAGAAACAGGTTCCTTGGTGTTTTCTGCGAAACGCTTTAGCAGCCCGTTGGTGCTAGTATGGAGTCAGGGGATGGATGAAGCGGAGAGCCCCGTTTGGAGTGAGGCTGCAAAGGGCATGCCAAAGGAAGTGTTTTGCTGTGCCAAGACTCGTGCTGCGCACGCTTTGTGCTTGGAGTGAGAAACAGGTTCCTTGGTGTTTTCTGCGAAACGCTTTAGCAGCCCGTTGGTGCTAGTATGGAGTCAGGGGATGGATGAAGCGGAGAGCCCCGTTTGGAGTGAGGCTGCAAAGGGCATGCCAAAGGAAGTGTTTTGCTGTGCCAAGACTCGTGCTGCGCACGCTTTGTGCTTGGAGTGAGAAACAGGTTCCTTGGTGTTTTCTGCGAAACGCTTTAGCAGCCCGTTGGTGCTAGTATGGAGTCAGGGGATGGATGAAGCGGAGAGCCCCGTTTGGAGTGAGGCTGCAAAGGGCATGCCAAAGGAAGTGTTTTGCTGTGCCAAGACTCGTGCTGCGCACGCTTTGTGCTTGGAGTGAGAAACAGGTTCCTTGGTGTTTTCTGCGAAACGCTTTAGCAGCCCGTTGGTGCTAGTATGGAGTCAGGGGATGGATGAAGCGGAGAGCCCCGTTTGGAGTGAGGCTGCAAAGGGCATGCCAAAGGAAGTGTTTTGCTGTGCCAAGACTCGTGCTGCGCACGCTTTGTGCTTGGAGTGAGAAACAGGTTCCTTGGTGTTTTCTGCGAAACGCTTTAGCAGCCCGTTGGTGCTAGTATGGAGTCAGGGGATGGATGAAGCGGAGAGCCCCGTTTGGAGTGAGGCTGCAAAGGGCATGCCAAAGGAAGTGTTTTGCTGTGCCAAGACTCGTGCTGCGCACGCTTTGTGCTTGGAGTGAGAAACAGGTTCCTTGGTGTTTTCTGCGAAACGCTTTAGCAGCCCGTTGGTGCTAGTATGGAGTCAGGGGATGGATGAAGCGGAGAGCCCCGTTTGGAGTGAGGCTGCAAAGGGCATGCCAAAGGAAGTGTTTTGCTGTGCCAAGACTCGTGCTGCGCACGCTTTGTGCTTGGAGTGAGAAACAGGTTCCTTGGTGTTTTCTGCGAAACGCTTTAGCAGCCCGTTGGTGCTAGTATGGAGTCAGGGGATGGATGAAGCGGAGAGCCCCGTTTGGAGTGAGGCTGCAAAGGGCATGCCAAAGGAAGTGTTTTGCTGTGCCAAGACTCGTGCTGCGCACGCTTTGTGCTTGGAGTGAGAAACAGGTTCCTTTGGCGATGCCGCTTTTGCAGCCTCACTCCAAACGGGGCTCTCCGCTTCATCCATCCCCTGACTCCATACTAGCACCAACGGGCTGCTAAAGCGTTTCGCAGAAAACACCAAGGAAGTGTTTCTCACTCCAAGCACAAAGCGTGCGCAGCACGAGTCTTGGCACGAGCAAAACACTTCCTTTGGCATGCCCTTTGCAGCCTCACTCCAAACGGGGCTCTCCGCTTCATCCATCCCCTGACTCCATACTAGCACCAACGGGCTGCTAAAGCGTTTCGCAGAAAACACCAAGGAACCTGTTTCTCACTCCAAGCACAAAGCGTGCGCAGCACGAGTCTTGGCACAGCAAAACACTTCCTTTGGCATGCCCTTTGCAGCCTCACTCCAAACGGGGCTCTCCGCTTCATCCATCCCCTGACTCCATACTAGCACCAACGGGCTGCTAAAGCGTTTCGCAGAAAACACCAAGGAACCTGTTTCTCACTCCAAGCACAAAGCGTGCGCAGCACGAGTCTTGGCACAGCAAAACACTTCCTTTGGCATGCCCTTTGCAGCCTCACTCCAAACGGGGCTCTCCGCTTCATCCATCCCCTGACTCCATACTAGCACCAACGGGCTGCTAAAGCGTTTCGCAGAAAACACCAAGGAACCTGTTTCTCACTCCAAGCACAAAGCGTGCGCAGCACGAGTCTTGGCACAGCAAAACACTTCCTTTGGCATGCCCTTTGCAGCCTCACTCCAAACGGGGCTCTCCGCTTCATCCATCCCCTGACTCCATACTAGCACCAACGGGCTGCTAAAGCGTTTCGCAGAAAACACCAAGGAACCTGTTTCTCACTCCAAGCACAAAGCGTGCGCAGCACGAGTCTTGGCACAGCAAAACACTTCCTTTGGCATGCCCTTTGCAGCCTCACTCCAAACGGGGCTCTCCGCTTCATCCATCCCCTGACTCCATACTAGCACCAACGGGCTGCTAAAGCGTTTCGCAGAAAACACCAAGGAACCTGTTTCTCACTCCAAGCACAAAGCGTGCGCAGCACGAGTCTTGGCACAGCAAAACACTTCCTTTGGCATGCCCTTTGCAGCCTCACTCCAAACGGGGCTCTCCGCTTCATCCATCCCCTGACTCCATACTAGCACCAACGGGCTGCTAAAGCGTTTCGCAGAAAACACCAAGGAACCTGTTTCTCACTCCAAGCACAAAGCGTGCGCAGCACGAGTCTTGGCACAGCAAAACACTTCCTTTGGCATGCCCTTTGCAGCCTCACTCCAAACGGGGCTCTCCGCTTCATCCATCCCCTGACTCCATACTAGCACCAACGGGCTGCTAAAGCGTTTCGCAGAAAACACCAAGGAACCTGTTTCTCACTCCAAGCACAAAGCGTGCGCAGCACGAGTCTTGGCACAGCAAAACACTTCCTTTGGCATGCCCTTTGCAGCCTCACTCCAAACGGGGCTCTCCGCTTCATCCATCCCCTGACTCCATACTAGCACCAACGGGCTGCTAAAGCGTTTCGCAGAAAACACCAAGGAACCTGTTTCTCACTCCAAGCACAAAGCGTGCGCAGCACGAGTCTTGGCACAGCAAAACACTTCCTTTGGCATGCCCTTTGCAGCCTCACTCCAAACGGGGCTCTCCGCTTCATCCATCCCCTGACTCCATACTAGCACCAACGGGCTGCTAAAGCGTTTCGCAGAAAACACCAAGGAACCTGTTTCTCACTCCAAGCACAAAGCGTGCGCAGCACGAGTCTTGGCACAGCAAAACACTTCCTTTGGCATGCCCTTTGCAGCCTCACTCCAAACGGGGCTCTCCGCTTCATCCATCCCCTGACTCCATACTAGCACCAACGGGCTGCTAAAGCGTTTCGCAGAAAACACCAAGGAACCTGTTTCTCACTCCAAGCACAAAGCGTGCGCAGCACGAGTCTTGGCACAGCAAAACACTTCCTTTGGCATGCCCTTTGCAGCCTCACTCCAAACGGGGCTCTCCGCTTCATCCATCCCCTGACTCCATACTAGCACCAACGGGCTGCTAAAGCGTTTCGCAGAAAACACCAAGGAACCTGTTTCTCACTCCAAGCACAAAGCGTGCGCAGCACGAGTCTTGGCACAGCAAAACACTTCCTTTGGCATGCCCTTTGCAGCCTCACTCCAAACGGGGCTCTCCGCTTCATCCATCCCCTGACTCCATACTAGCACCAACGGGCTGCTAAAGCGTTTCGCAGAAAACACCAAGGAACCTGTTTCTCACTCCAAGCACAAAGCGTGCGCAGCACGAGTCTTGGCACAGCAAAACACTTCCTTTGGCATGCCCTTTGCAGCCTCACTCCAAACGGGGCTCTCCGCTTCATCCATCCCCTGACTCCATACTAGCACCAACGGGCTGCTAAAGCGTTTCGCAGAAAACACCAAGGAACCTGTTTCTCACTCCAAGCACAAAGCGTGCGCAGCACGAGTCTTGGCACAGCAAAACACTTCCTTTGGCATGCCCTTTGCAGCCTCACTCCAAACGGGGCTCTCCGCTTCATCCATCCCCTGACTCCATACTAGCACCAACGGGCTGCTAAAGCGTTTCGCAGAAAACACCAAGGAACCTGTTTCTCACTCCAAGCACAAAGCGTGCGCAGCACGAGTCTTGGCACAGCAAAACACTTCCTTTGGCATGCCCTTTGCAGCCTCACTCCAAACGGGGCTCTCCGCTTCATCCATCCCCTGACTCCATACTAGCACCAACGGGCTGCTAAAGCGTTTCGCAGAAAACACCAAGGAACCTGTTTCTCACTCCAAGCACAAAGCGTGCGCAGCACGAGTCTTGGCACAGCAAAACACTTCCTTTGGCATGCCCTTTGCAGCCTCACTCCAAACGGGGCTCTCCGCTTCATCCATCCCCTGACTCCATACTAGCACCAACGGGCTGCTAAAGCGTTTCGCAGAAAACACCAAGGAACCTGTTTCTCACTCCAAGCACAAAGCGTGCGCAGCACGAGTCTTGGCACAGCAAAACACTTCCTTTGGCATGCCCTTTGCAGCCTCACTCCAAACGGGGCTCTCCGCTTCATCCATCCCCTGACTCCATACTAGCACCAACGGGCTGCTAAAGCGTTTCGCAGAAAACACCAAGGAACCTGTTTCTCACTCCAAGCACAAAGCGTGCGCAGCACGAGTCTTGGCACAGCAAAACACTTCCTTTGGCATGCCCTTTGCAGCCTCACTCCAAACGGGGCTCTCCGCTTCATCCATCCCCTGACTCCATACTAGCACCAACGGGCTGCTAAAGCGTTTCGCAGAAAACACCAAGGAACCTGTTTCTCACTCCAAGCACAAAGCGTGCGCAGCACGAGTCTTGGCACAGCAAAACACTTCCTTTGGCATGCCCTTTGCAGCCTCACTCCAAACGGGGCTCTCCGCTTCATCCATCCCCTGACTCCATACTAGCACCAACGGGCTGCTAAAGCGTTTCGCAGAAAACACCAAGGAACCTGTTTCTCACTCCAAGCACAAAGCGTGCGCAGCACGAGTCTTGGCACAGCAAAACACTTCCTTTGGCATGCCCTTTGCAGCCTCACTCCAAACGGGGCTCTCCGCTTCATCCATCCCCTGACTCCATACTAGCACCAACGGGCTGCTAAAGCGTTTCGCAGAAAACACCAAGGAACCTGTTTCTCACTCCAAGCACAAAGCGTGCGCAGCACGAGTCTTGGCACAGCAAAACACTTCCTTTGGCATGCCCTTTGCAGCCTCACTCCAAACGGGGCTCTCCGCTTCATCCATCCCCTGACTCCATACTAGCACCAACGGGCTGCTAAAGCGTTTCGCAGAAAACACCAAGGAACCTGTTTCTCACTCCAAGCACAAAGCGTGCGCAGCACGAGTCTTGGCACAGCAAAACACTTCCTTTGGCATGCCCTTTGCAGCCTCACTCCAAACGGGGCTCTCCGCTTCATCCATCCCCTGACTCCATACTAGCACCAACGGGCTGCTAAAGCGTTTCGCAGAAAACACCAAGGAACCTGTTTCTCACTCCAAGCACAAAGCGTGCGCAGCACGAGTCTTGGCACAGCAAAACACTTCCTTTGGCATGCCCTTTGCAGCCTCACTCCAAACGGGGCTCTCCGCTTCATCCATCCCCTGACTCCATACTAGCACCAACGGGCTGCTAAAGCGTTTCGCAGAAAACACCAAGGAACCTGTTTCTCACTCCAAGCACAAAGCGTGCGCAGCACGAGTCTTGGCACAGCAAAACACTTCCTTTGGCATGCCCTTTGCAGCCTCACTCCAAACGGGGCTCTCCGCTTCATCCATCCCCTGACTCCATACTAGCACCAACGGGCTGCGTAAAGCGTTTCGCAGAAAACACCAAGGAACCTGTTTCTCACTCCAAGCACAAAGCGTGCGCAGCACGAGTCTTGGCACAGCAAAACACTTCCTTTGGCATGCCCTTTGCAGCCTCACTCCAAACGGGGCTCTCCGCTTCATCCATCCCCTGACTCCATACTAGCACCAACGGGCTGCGTAAAGCGTTTCGCAGAAAACACCAAGGAACCTGTTTCTCACTCCAAGCACAAAGCGTGCGCAGCACGAGTCTTGGCACAGCAAAACACTTCCTTTGGCATGCCCTTTGCAGCCTCACTCCAAACGGGGCTCTCCGCTTCATCCATCCCCTGACTCCATACTAGCACCAACGGGCTGCGTAAAGCGTTTCGCAGAAAACACCAAGGAACCTGTTTCTCACTCCAAGCACAAAGCGTGCGCAGCACGAGTCTTGGCACAGCAAAACACTTCCTTTGGCATGCCCTTTGCAGCCTCACTCCAAACGGGGCTCTCCGCTTCATCCATCCCCTGACTCCATACTAGCACCAACGGGCTGCGTTCAGCGTTTCGCAGAAAACACCAAGGAACCTGTTTCTCACTCCAAGCACAAAGCGTGCGCAGCACGAGTCTTGGCACAGCAAAACACTTCCTTTGGCATGCCCTTTGCAGCCTCACTCCAAACGGGGCTCTCCGCTTCATCCATCCCCTGACTCCATACTAGCACCAACGGGCTGCGTAAAGCGTTTCGCAGAAAACACCAAGGAACCTGTTTCTCACTCCAAGCACAAAGCGTGCGCAGCACGAGTCTTGGCACAGCAAAACACTTCCTTTGGCATGCCCTTTGCAGCCTCACTCCAAACGGGGCTCTCCGCTTCATCCATCCCCTGACTCCATACTAGCACCAACGGGCTGCTAAAGCGTTTCGCAGAAAACACCAAGGAACCTGTTTCTCACTCCAAGCACAAAGCGTGCGCAGCACGAGTCTTGGCACAGCAAAACACTTCCTTTGGCATGCCCTTTGCAGCCTCACTCCAAACGGGGCTCTCCGCTTCATCCATCCCCTGACTCCATACTAGCACCAACGGGCTGCTAAAGCGTTTCGCAGAAAACACCAAGGAACCTGTTTCTCACTCCAAGCACAAAGCGTGCGCAGCACGAGTCTTGGCACAGCAAAACACTTCCTTTGGCATGCCCTTTGCAGCCTCACTCCAAACGGGGCTCTCCGCTTCATCCATCCCCTGACTCCATACTAGCACCAACGGGCTGCTAAAGCGTTTCGCAGAAAACACCAAGGAACCTGTTTCTCACTCCAAGCACAAAGCGTGCGCAGCACGAGTCTTGGCACAGCAAAACACTTCCTTTGGCATGCCCTTTGCAGCCTCACTCCAAACGGGGCTCTCCGCTTCATCCATCCCCTGACTCCATACTAGCACCAACGGGCTGCTAAAGCGTTTCGCAGAAAACACCAAGGAACCTGTTTCTCACTCCAAGCACAAAGCGTGCGCAGCACGAGTCTTGGCACAGCAAAACACTTCCTTTGGCATGCCCTTTGCAGCCTCACTCCAAACGGGGCTCTCCGCTTCATCCATCCCCTGACTCCATACTAGCACCAACGGGCTGCTAAAGCGTTTCGCAGAAAACACCAAGGAACCTGTTTCTCACTCCAAGCACAAAGCGTGCGCAGCACGAGTCTTGGCACAGCAAAACACTTCCTTTGGCATGCCCTTTGCAGCCTCACTCCAAACGGGGCTCTCCGCTTCATCCATCCCCTGACTCCATACTAGCACCAACGGGCTGCTAAAGCGTTTCGCAGAAAACACCAAGGAACCTGTTTCTCACTCCAAGCACAAAGCGTGCGCAGCACGAGTCTTGGCACAGCAAAACACTTCCTTTGGCATGCCCTTTGCAGCCTCACTCCAAACGGGGCTCTCCGCTTCATCCATCCCCTGACTCCATACTAGCACCAACGGGCTGCTAAAGCGTTTCGCAGAAAACACCAAGGAACCTGTTTCTCACTCCAAGCACAAAGCGTGCGCAGCACGAGTCTTGGCACAGCAAAACACTTCCTTTGGCATGCCCTTTGCAGCCTCACTCCAAACGGGGCTCTCCGCTTCATCCATCCCCTGACTCCATACTAGCACCAACGGGCTGCTAAAGCGTTTCGCAGAAAACACCAAGGAACCTGTTTCTCACTCCAAGCACAAAGCGTGCGCAGCACGAGTCTTGGCACAGCAAAACACTTCCTTTGGCATGCCCTTTGCAGCCTCACTCCAAACGGGGCTCTCCGCTTCATCCATCCCCTGACTCCATACTAGCACCAACGGGCTGCTAAAGCGTTTCGCAGAAAACACCAAGGAACCTGTTTCTCACTCCAAGCACAAAGCGTGCGCAGCACGAGTCTTGGCACAGCAAAACACTTCCTTTGGCATGCCCTTTGCAGCCTCACTCCAAACGGGGCTCTCCGCTTCATCCATCCCCTGACTCCATACTAGCACCAACGGGCTGCTAAAGCGTTTCGCAGAAAACACCAAGGAACCTGTTTCTCACTCCAAGCACAAAGCGTGCGCAGCACGAGTCTTGGCACAGCAAAACACTTCCTTTGGCATGCCCTTTGCAGCCTCACTCCAAACGGGGCTCTCCGCTTCATCCATCCCCTGACTCCATACTAGCACCAACGGGCTGCTAAAGCGTTTCGCAGAAAACACCAAGGAACCTGTTTCTCACTCCAAGCACAAAGCGTGCGCAGCACGAGTCTTGGCACAGCAAAACACTTCCTTTGGCATGCCCTTTGCAGCCTCACTCCAAACGGGGCTCTCCGCTTCATCCATCCCCTGACTCCATACTAGCACCAACGGGCTGCTAAAGCGTTTCGCAGAAAACACCAAGGAACCTGTTTCTCACTCCAAGCACAAAGCGTGCGCAGCACGAGTCTTGGCACAGCAAAACACTTCCTTTGGCATGCCCTTTGCAGCCTCACTCCAAACGGGGCTCTCCGCTTCATCCATCCCCTGACTCCATACTAGCACCAACGGGCTGCTAAAGCGTTTCGCAGAAAACACCAAGGAACCTGTTTCTCACTCCAAGCACAAAGCGTGCGCAGCACGAGTCTTGGCACAGCAAAACACTTCCTTTGGCATGCCCTTTGCAGCCTCACTCCAAACGGGGCTCTCCGCTTCATCCATCCCCTGACTCCATACTAGCACCAACGGGCTGCTAAAGCGTTTCGCAGAAAACACCAAGGAACCTGTTTCTCACTCCAAGCACAAAGCGTGCGCAGCACGAGTCTTGGCACAGCAAAACACTTCCTTTGGCATGCCCTTTGCAGCCTCACTCCAAACGGGGCTCTCCGCTTCATCCATCCCCTGACTCCATACTAGCACCAACGGGCTGCTAAAGCGTTTCGCAGAAAACACCAAGGAACCTGTTTCTCACTCCAAGCACAAAGCGTGCGCAGCACGAGTCTTGGCACAGCAAAACACTTCCTTTGGCATGCCCTTTGCAGCCTCACTCCAAACGGGGCTCTCCGCTTCATCCATCCCCTGACTCCATACTAGCACCAACGGGCTGCTAAAGCGTTTCGCAGAAAACACCAAGGAACCTGTTTCTCACTCCAAGCACAAAGCGTGCGCAGCACGAGTCTTGGCACAGCAAAACACTTCCTTTGGCATGCCCTTTGCAGCCTCACTCCAAACGGGGCTCTCCGCTTCATCCATCCCCTGACTCCATACTAGCACCAACGGGCTGCTAAAGCGTTTCGCAGAAAACACCAAGGAACCTGTTTCTCACTCCAAGCACAAAGCGTGCGCAGCACGAGTCTTGGCACAGCAAAACACTTCCTTTGGCATGCCCTTTGCAGCCTCACTCCAAACGGGGCTCTCCGCTTCATCCATCCCCTGACTCCATACTAGCACCAACGGGCTGCTAAAGCGTTTCGCAGAAAACACCAAGGAACCTGTTTCTCACTCCAAGCACAAAGCGTGCGCAGCACGAGTCTTGGCACAGCAAAACACTTCCTTTGGCATGCCCTTTGCAGCCTCACTCCAAACGGGGCTCTCCGCTTCATCCATCCCCTGACTCCATACTAGCACCAACGGGCTGCTAAAGCGTTTCGCAGAAAACACCAAGGAACCTGTTTCTCACTCCAAGCACAAAGCGTGCGCAGCACGAGTCTTGGCACAGCAAAACACTTCCTTTGGCATGCCCTTTGCAGCCTCACTCCAAACGGGGCTCTCCGCTTCATCCATCCCCTGACTCCATACTAGCACCAACGGGCTGCTAAAGCGTTTCGCAGAAAACACCAAGGAACCTGTTTCTCACTCCAAGCACAAAGCGTGCGCAGCACGAGTCTTGGCACAGCAAAACACTTCCTTTGGCATGCCCTTTGCAGCCTCACTCCAAACGGGGCTCTCCGCTTCATCCATCCCCTGACTCCATACTAGCACCAACGGGCTGCTAAAGCGTTTCGCAGAAAACACCAAGGAACCTGTTTCTCACTCCAAGCACAAAGCGTGCGCAGCACGAGTCTTGGCACAGCAAAACACTTCCTTTGGCATGCCCTTTGCAGCCTCACTCCAAACGGGGCTCTCCGCTTCATCCATCCCCTGACTCCATACTAGCACCAACGGGCTGCTAAAGCGTTTCGCAGAAAACACCAAGGAACCTGTTTCTCACTCCAAGCACAAAGCGTGCGCAGCACGAGTCTTAGCAAAACACTTCCTTTGGCATGCCCTTTGCAGCCTCACTCCAAACGGGGCTCTCCGCTTCATCCATCCCCTGACTCCATACTAGCACCAACGGGCTGCTAAAGCGTTTCGCAGAAAACACCAAGGAACCTGTTTCTCACTCCAAGCACAAAGCGTGCGCAGCACGAGTCTTGGCACAGCAAAACACTTCCTTTGGCATGCCCTTTGCAGCCTCACTCCAAACGGGGCTCTCCGCTTCATCCATCCCCTGACTCCATACTAGCACCAACGGGCTGCTAAAGCGTTTCGCAGAAAACACCAAGGAACCTGTTTCTCACTCCAAGCACAAAGCGTGCGCAGCACGAGTCTTGGCACAGCAAAACACTTCCTTTGGCATGCCCTTTGCAGCCTCACTCCAAACGGGGCTCTCCGCTTCATCCATCCCCTGACTCCATACTAGCACCAACGGGCTGCTAAAGCGTTTCGCAGAAAACACCAAGGAACCTGTTTCTCACTCCAAGCACAAAGCGTGCGCAGCACGAGTCTTGGCACAGCAAAACACTTCCTTTGGCATGCCCTTTGCAGCCTCACTCCAAACGGGGCTCTCCGCTTCATCCATCCCCTGACTCCATACTAGCACCAACGGGCTGCTAAAGCGTTTCGCAGAAAACACCAAGGAACCTGTTTCTCACTCCAAGCACAAAGCGTGCGCAGCACGAGTCTTGGCACAGCAAAACACTTCCTTTGGCATGCCCTTTGCAGCCTCACTCCAAACGGGGCTCTCCGCTTCATCCATCCCCTGACTCCATACTAGCACCAACGGGCTGCTAAAGCGTTTCGCAGAAAACACCAAGGAACCTGTTTCTCACTCCAAGCACAAAGCGTGCGCAGCACGAGTCTTGGCACAGCAAAACACTTCCTTTGGCATGCCCTTTGCAGCCTCACTCCAAACGGGGCTCTCCGCTTCATCCATCCCCTGACTCCATACTAGCACCAACGGGCTGCTAAAGCGTTTCGCAGAAAACACCAAGGAACCTGTTTCTCACTCCAAGCACAAAGCGTGCGCAGCACGAGTCTTGGCACAGCAAAACACTTCCTTTGGCATGCCCTTTGCAGCTTCACTCCAAACGGGGCTCTGCGCTTCATCCATCGCCTGACTCCATACTAGCACCAACGGGCTGCTAAAGCGTTTCGCAGAAAACACCAAGGAACCTGTTTCTCACTCCAAGCACAAAGCGTGCGCAGCACGAGTCTTGGCACAGCAAAACACTTCCTTTGGCATGCCCTTTGCAGCCTCACTCCAAACGGGGCTCTCCGCTTCATCCATCCCCTGACTCCATACTAGCACCAACGGGCTGCTAAAGCGTTTCGCAGAAAACACCAAGGAACCTGTTTCTCACTCCAAGCACAAAGCGTGCGCAGCACGAGTCTTGGCACAGCAAAACACTTCCTTTGGCATGCCCTTTGCAGCCTCACTCCAAACGGGGCTCTCCGCTTCATCCATCCCCTGACTCCATACTAGCACCAACGGGCTGCTAAAGCGTTTCGCAGAAAACACCAAGGAACCTGTTTCTCACTCCAAGCACAAAGCGTGCGCAGCACGAGTCTTGGCACAGCAAAACACTTCCTTTGGCATGCCCTTTGCAGCCTCACTCCAAACGGGGCTCTCCGCTTCATCCATCCCCTGACTCCATACTAGCACCAACGGGCTGCTAAAGCGTTTCGCAGAAAACACCAAGGAACCTGTTTCTCACTCCAAGCACAAAGCGTGCGCAGCACGAGTCTTGGCACAGCAAAACACTTCCTTTGGCATGCCCTTTGCAGCCTCACTCCAAACGGGGCTCTCCGCTTCATCCATCCCCTGACTCCATACTAGCACCAACGGGCTGCTAAAGCGTTTCGCAGAAAACACCAAGGAACCTGTTTCTCACTCCAAGCACAAAGCGTGCGCAGCACGAGTCTTGGCACAGCAAAACACTTCCTTTGGCATGCCCTTTGCAGCCTCACTCCAAACGGGGCTCTCCGCTTCATCCATCCCCTGACTCCATACTAGCACCAACGGGCTGCTAAAGCGTTTCGCAGAAAACACCAAGGAACCTGTTTCTCACTCCAAGCACAAAGCGTGCGCAGCACGAGTCTTGGCACAGCAAAACACTTCCTTTGGCATGCCCTTTGCAGCCTCACTCCAAACGGGGCTCTCCGCTTCATCCATCCCCTGACTCCATACTAGCACCAACGGGCTGCTAAAGCGTTTCGCAGAAAACACCAAGGAACCTGTTTCTCACTCCAAGCACAAAGCGTGCGCAGCACGAGTCTTGGCACAGCAAAACACTTCCTTTGGCATGCCCTTTGCAGCCTCACTCCAAACGGGGCTCTCCGCTTCATCCATCCCCTGACTCCATACTAGCACCAACGGGCTGCTAAAGCGTTTCGCAGAAAACACCAAGGAACCTGTTTCTCACTCCAAGCACAAAGCGTGCGCAGCACGAGTCTTGGCACAGCAAAACACTTCCTTTGGCATGCCCTTTGCAGCCTCACTCCAAACGGGGCTCTCCGCTTCATCCATCCCCTGACTCCATACTAGCACCAACGGGCTGCTAAAGCGTTTCGCAGAAAACACCAAGGAACCTGTTTCTCACTCCAAGCACAAAGCGTGCGCAGCACGAGTCTTGGCACAGCAAAACACTTCCTTTGGCATGCCCTTTGCAGCCTCACTCCAAACGGGGCTCTCCGCTTCATCCATCCCCTGACTCCATACTAGCACCAACGGGCTGCTAAAGCGTTTCGCAGAAAACACCAAGGAACCTGTTTCTCACTCCAAGCACAAAGCGTGCGCAGCACGAGTCTTGGCACAGCAAAACACTTCCTTTGGCATGCCCTTTGCAGCCTCACTCCAAACGGGGCTCTCCGCTTCATCCATCCCCTGACTCCATACTAGCACCAACGGGCTGCTAAAGCGTTTCGCAGAAAACACCAAGGAACCTGTTTCTCACTCCAAGCACAAAGCGTGCGCAGCACGAGTCTTGGCACAGCAAAACACTTCCTTTGGCATGCCCTTTGCAGCCTCACTCCAAACGGGGCTCTCCGCTTCATCCATCCCCTGACTCCATACTAGCACCAACGGGCTGCTAAAGCGTTTCGCAGAAAACACCAAGGAACCTGTTTCTCACTCCAAGCACAAAGCGTGCGCAGCACGAGTCTTGGCACAGCAAAACACTTCCTTTGGCATGCCCTTTGCAGCCTCACTCCAAACGGGGCTCTCCGCTTCATCCATCCCCTGACTCCATACTAGCACCAACGGGCTGCTAAAGCGTTTCGCAGAAAACACCAAGGAACCTGTTTCTCACTCCAAGCACAAAGCGTGCGCAGCACGAGTCTTGGCACAGCAAAACACTTCCTTTGGCATGCCCTTTGCAGCCTCACTCCAAACGGGGCTCTCCGCTTCATCCATCCCCTGACTCCATACTAGCACCAACGGGCTGCTAAAGCGTTTCGCAGAAAACACCAAGGAACCTGTTTCTCACTCCAAGCACAAAGCGTGCGCAGCACGAGTCTTGGCACAGCAAAACACTTCCTTTGGCATGCCCTTTGCAGCCTCACTCCAAACGGGGCTCTCCGCTTCATCCATCCCCTGACTCCATACTAGCACCAACGGGCTGCTAAAGCGTTTCGCAGAAAACACCAAGGAACCTGTTTCTCACTCCAAGCACAAAGCGTGCGCAGCACGAGTCTTGGCACAGCAAAACACTTCCTTTGGCATGCCCTTTGCAGCCTCACTCCAAACGGGGCTCTCCGCTTCATCCATCCCCTGACTCCATACTAGCACCAACGGGCTGCTAAAGCGTTTCGCAGAAAACACCAAGGAACCTGTTTCTCACTCCAAGCACAAAGCGTGCGCAGCACGAGTCTTGGCACAGCAAAACACTTCCTTTGGCATGCCCTTTGCAGCCTCACTCCAAACGGGGCTCTCCGCTTCATCCATCCCCTGACTCCATACTAGCACCAACGGGCTGCTAAAGCGTTTCGCAGAAAACACCAAGGAACCTGTTTCTCACTCCAAGCACAAAGCGTGCGCAGCACGAGTCTTGGCACAGCAAAACACTTCCTTTGGCATGCCCTTTGCAGCCTCACTCCAAACGGGGCTCTCCGCTTCATCCATCCCCTGACTCCATACTAGCACCAACGGGCTGCTAAAGCGTTTCGCAGAAAACACCAAGGAACCTGTTTCTCACTCCAAGCACAAAGCGTGCGCAGCACGAGTCTTGGCACAGCAAAACACTTCCTTTGGCATGCCCTTTGCAGCCTCACTCCAAACGGGGCTCTCCGCTTCATCCATCCCCTGACTCCATACTAGCACCAACGGGCTGCTAAAGCGTTTCGCAGAAAACACCAAGGAACCTGTTTCTCACTCCAAGCACAAAGCGTGCGCAGCACGAGTCTTGGCACAGCAAAACACTTCCTTTGGCATGCCCTTTGCAGCCTCACTCCAAACGGGGCTCTCCGCTTCATCCATCCCCTGACTCCATACTAGCACCAACGGGCTGCTAAAGCGTTTCGCAGAAAACACCAAGGAACCTGTTTCTCACTCCAAGCACAAAGCGTGCGCAGCACGAGTCTTGGCACAGCAAAACACTTCCTTTGGCATGCCCTTTGCAGCCTCACTCCAAACGGGGCTCTGCGCTTCATCCATCGCCTGACTCCATACTAGCACCAACGGGCTGCTAAAGCGTTTCGCAGAAAACACCAAGGAACCTGTTTCTCACTCCAAGCACAAAGCGTGCGCAGCACGAGTCTTGGCACAGCAAAACACTTCCTTTGGCATGCCCTTTGCAGCCTCACTCCAAACGGGGCTCTCCGCTTCATCCATCCCCTGACTCCATACTAGCACCAACGGGCTGCTAAAGCGTTTCGCAGAAAACACCAAGGAACCTGTTTCTCACTCCAAGCACAAAGCGTGCGCAGCACGAGTCTTGGCACAGCAAAACACTTCCTTTGGCATGCCCTTTGCAGCCTCACTCCAAACGGGGCTCTCCGCTTCATCCATCCCCTGACTCCATACTAGCACCAACGGGCTGCTAAAGCGTTTCGCAGAAAACACCAAGGAACCTGTTTCTCACTCCAAGCACAAAGCGTGCGCAGCACGAGTCTTGGCACAGCAAAACACTTCCTTTGGCATGCCCTTTGCAGCCTCACTCCAAACGGGGCTCTCCGCTTCATCCATCCCCTGACTCCATACTAGCACCAACGGGCTGCTAAAGCGTTTCGCAGAAAACACCAAGGAACCTGTTTCTCACTCCAAGCACAAAGCGTGCGCAGCACGAGTCTTGGCACAGCAAAACACTTCCTTTGGCATGCCCTTTGCAGCCTCACTCCAAACGGGGCTCTCCGCTTCATCCATCCCCTGACTCCATACTAGCACCAACGGGCTGCTAAAGCGTTTCGCAGAAAACACCAAGGAACCTGTTTCTCACTCCAAGCACAAAGCGTGCGCAGCACGAGTCTTGGCACAGCAAAACACTTCCTTTGGCATGCCCTTTGCAGCCTCACTCCAAACGGGGCTCTCCGCTTCATCCATCCCCTGACTCCATACTAGCACCAACGGGCTGCTAAAGCGTTTCGCAGAAAACACCAAGGAACCTGTTTCTCACTCCAAGCACAAAGCGTGCGCAGCACGAGTCTTGGCACAGCAAAACACTTCCTTTGGCATGCCCTTTGCAGCCTCACTCCAAACGGGGCTCTCCGCTTCATCCATCCCCTGACTCCATACTAGCACCAACGGGCTGCTAAAGCGTTTCGCAGAAAACACCAAGGAACCTGTTTCTCACTCCAAGCACAAAGCGTGCGCAGCACGAGTCTTGGCACAGCAAAACACTTCCTTTGGCATGCCCTTTGCAGCCTCACTCCAAACGGGGCTCTCCGCTTCATCCATCCCCTGACTCCATACTAGCACCAACGGGCTGCTAAAGCGTTTCGCAGAAAACACCAAGGAACCTGTTTCTCACTCCAAGCACAAAGCGTGCGCAGCACGAGTCTTGGCACAGCAAAACACTTCCTTTGGCATGCCCTTTGCAGCCTCACTCCAAACGGGGCTCTCCGCTTCATCCATCCCCTGACTCCATACTAGCACCAACGGGCTGCTAAAGCGTTTCGCAGAAAACACCAAGGAACCTGTTTCTCACTCCAAGCACAAAGCGTGCGCAGCACGAGTCTTGGCACAGCAAAACACTTCCTTTGGCATGCCCTTTGCAGCCTCACTCCAAACGGGGCTCTCCGCTTCATCCATCCCCTGACTCCATACTAGCACCAACGGGCTGCTAAAGCGTTTCGCAGAAAACACCAAGGAACCTGTTTCTCACTCCAAGCACAAAGCGTGCGCAGCACGAGTCTTGGCACAGCAAAACACTTCCTTTGGCATGCCCTTTGCAGCCTCACTCCAAACGGGGCTCTCCGCTTCATCCATCCCCTGACTCCATACTAGCACCAACGGGCTGCTAAAGCGTTTCGCAGAAAACACCAAGGAACCTGTTTCTCACTCCAAGCACAAAGCGTGCGCAGCACGAGTCTTGGCACAGCAAAACACTTCCTTTGGCATGCCCTTTGCAGCCTCACTCCAAACGGGGCTCTCCGCTTCATCCATCCCCTGACTCCATACTAGCACCAACGGGCTGCTAAAGCGTTTCGCAGAAAACACCAAGGAACCTGTTTCTCACTCCAAGCACAAAGCGTGCGCAGCACGAGTCTTGGCACAGCAAAACACTTCCTTTGGCATGCCCTTTGCAGCCTCACTCCAAACGGGGCTCTCCGCTTCATCCATCCCCTGACTCCATACTAGCACCAACGGGCTGCTAAAGCGTTTCGCAGAAAACACCAAGGAACCTGTTTCTCACTCCAAGCACAAAGCGTGCGCAGCACGAGTCTTGGCACAGCAAAACACTTCCTTTGGCATGCCCTTTGCAGCCTCACTCCAAACGGGGCTCTCCGCTTCATCCATCCCCTGACTCCATACTAGCACCAACGGGCTGCTAAAGCGTTTCGCAGAAAACACCAAGGAACCTGTTTCTCACTCCAAGCACAAAGCGTGCGCAGCACGAGTCTTGGCACAGCAAAACACTTCCTTTGGCATGCCCTTTGCAGCCTCACTCCAAACGGGGCTCTCCGCTTCATCCATCCCCTGACTCCATACTAGCACCAACGGGCTGCTAAAGCGTTTCGCAGAAAACACCAAGGAACCTGTTTCTCACTCCAAGCACAAAGCGTGCGCAGCACGAGTCTTGGCACAGCAAAACACTTCCTTTGGCATGCCCTTTGCAGCCTCACTCCAAACGGGGCTCTCCGCTTCATCCATCCCCTGACTCCATACTAGCACCAACGGGCTGCTAAAGCGTTTCGCAGAAAACACCAAGGAACCTGTTTCTCACTCCAAGCACAAAGCGTGCGCAGCACGAGTCTTGGCACAGCAAAACACTTCCTTTGGCATGCCCTTTGCAGCCTCACTCCAAACGGGGCTCTCCGCTTCATCCATCCCCTGACTCCATACTAGCACCAACGGGCTGCTAAAGCGTTTCGCAGAAAACACCAAGGAACCTGTTTCTCACTCCAAGCACAAAGCGTGCGCAGCACGAGTCTTGGCACAGCAAAACACTTCCTTTGGCATGCCCTTTGCAGCCTCACTCCAAACGGGGCTCTCCGCTTCATCCATCCCCTGACTCCATACTAGCACCAACGGGCTGCTAAAGCGTTTCGCAGAAAACACCAAGGAACCTGTTTCTCACTCCAAGCACAAAGCGTGCGCAGCACGAGTCTTGGCACAGCAAAACACTTCCTTTGGCATGCCCTTTGCAGCCTCACTCCAAACGGGGCTCTCCGCTTCATCCATCCCCTGACTCCATACTAGCACCAACGGGCTGCTAAAGCGTTTCGCAGAAAACACCAAGGAACCTGTTTCTCACTCCAAGCACAAAGCGTGCGCAGCACGAGTCTTGGCACAGCAAAACACTTCCTTTGGCATGCCCTTTGCAGCCTCACTCCAAACGGGGCTCTCCGCTTCATCCATCCCCTGACTCCATACTAGCACCAACGGGCTGCTAAAGCGTTTCGCAGAAAACACCAAGGAACCTGTTTCTCACTCCAAGCACAAAGCGTGCGCAGCACGAGTCTTGGCACAGCAAAACACTTCCTTTGGCATGCCCTTTGCAGCCTCACTCCAAACGGGGCTCTCCGCTTCATCCATCCCCTGACTCCATACTAGCACCAACGGGCTGCTAAAGCGTTTCGCAGAAAACACCAAGGAACCTGTTTCTCACTCCAAGCACAAAGCGTGCGCAGCACGAGTCTTGGCACAGCAAAACACTTCCTTTGGCATGCCCTTTGCAGCCTCACTCCAAACGGGGCTCTCCGCTTCATCCATCCCCTGACTCCATACTAGCACCAACGGGCTGCTAAAGCGTTTCGCAGAAAACACCAAGGAACCTGTTTCTCACTCCAAGCACAAAGCGTGCGCAGCACGAGTCTTGGCACAGCAAAACACTTCCTTTGGCATGCCCTTTGCAGCCTCACTCCAAACGGGGCTCTCCGCTTCATCCATCCCCTGACTCCATACTAGCACCAACGGGCTGCTAAAGCGTTTCGCAGAAAACACCAAGGAACCTGTTTCTCACTCCAAGCACAAAGCGTGCGCAGCACGAGTCTTGGCACAGCAAAACACTTCCTTTGGCATGCCCTTTGCAGCCTCACTCCAAACGGGGCTCTCCGCTTCATCCATCCCCTGACTCCATACTAGCACCAACGGGCTGCTAAAGCGTTTCGCAGAAAACACCAAGGAACCTGTTTCTCACTCCAAGCACAAAGCGTGCGCAGCACGAGTCTTGGCACAGCAAAACACTTCCTTTGGCATGCCCTTTGCAGCCTCACTCCAAACGGGGCTCTCCGCTTCATCCATCCCCTGACTCCATACTAGCACCAACGGGCTGCTAAAGCGTTTCGCAGAAAACACCAAGGAACCTGTTTCTCACTCCAAGCACAAAGCGTGCGCAGCACGAGTCTTGGCACAGCAAAACACTTCCTTTGGCATGCCCTTTGCAGCCTCACTCCAAACGGGGCTCTCCGCTTCATCCATCCCCTGACTCCATACTAGCACCAACGGGCTGCTAAAGCGTTTCGCAGAAAACACCAAGGAACCTGTTTCTCACTCCAAGCACAAAGCGTGCGCAGCACGAGTCTTGGCACAGCAAAACACTTCCTTTGGCATGCCCTTTGCAGCCTCACTCCAAACGGGGCTCTCCGCTTCATCCATCCCCTGACTCCATACTAGCACCAACGGGCTGCTAAAGCGTTTCGCAGAAAACACCAAGGAACCTGTTTCTCACTCCAAGCACAAAGCGTGCGCAGCACGAGTCTTGGCACAGCAAAACACTTCCTTTGGCATGCCCTTTGCAGCCTCACTCCAAACGGGGCTCTCCGCTTCATCCATCCCCTGACTCCATACTAGCACCAACGGGCTGCTAAAGCGTTTCGCAGAAAACACCAAGGAACCTGTTTCTCACTCCAAGCACAAAGCGTGCGCAGCACGAGTCTTGGCACAGCAAAACACTTCCTTTGGCATGCCCTTTGCAGCCTCACTCCAAACGGGGCTCTCCGCTTCATCCATCCCCTGACTCCATACTAGCACCAACGGGCTGCTAAAGCGTTTCGCAGAAAACACCAAGGAACCTGTTTCTCACTCCAAGCACAAAGCGTGCGCAGCACGAGTCTTGGCACAGCAAAACACTTCCTTTGGCATGCCCTTTGCAGCCTCACTCCAAACGGGGCTCTCCGCTTCATCCATCCCCTGACTCCATACTAGCACCAACGGGCTGCTAAAGCGTTTCGCAGAAAACACCAAGGAACCTGTTTCTCACTCCAAGCACAAAGCGTGCGCAGCACGAGTCTTGGCACAGCAAAACACTTCCTTTGGCATGCCCTTTGCAGCCTCACTCCAAACGGGGCTCTCCGCTTCATCCATCCCCTGACTCCATACTAGCACCAACGGGCTGCTAAAGCGTTTCGCAGAAAACACCAAGGAACCTGTTTCTCACTCCAAGCACAAAGCGTGCGCAGCACGAGTCTTGGCACAGCAAAACACTTCCTTTGGCATGCCCTTTGCAGCCTCACTCCAAACGGGGCTCTCCGCTTCATCCATCCCCTGACTCCATACTAGCACCAACGGGCTGCTAAAGCGTTTCGCAGAAAACACCAAGGAACCTGTTTCTCACTCCAAGCACAAAGCGTGCGCAGCACGAGTCTTGGCACAGCAAAACACTTCCTTTGGCATGCCCTTTGCAGCCTCACTCCAAACGGGGCTCTCCGCTTCATCCATCCCCTGACTCCATACTAGCACCAACGGGCTGCTAAAGCGTTTCGCAGAAAACACCAAGGAACCTGTTTCTCACTCCAAGCACAAAGCGTGCGCAGCACGAGTCTTGGCACAGCAAAACACTTCCTTTGGCATGCCCTTTGCAGCCTCACTCCAAACGGGGCTCTCCGCTTCATCCATCCCCTGACTCCATACTAGCACCAACGGGCTGCTAAAGCGTTTCGCAGAAAACACCAAGGAACCTGTTTCTCACTCCAAGCACAAAGCGTGCGCAGCACGAGTCTTGGCACAGCAAAACACTTCCTTTGGCATGCCCTTTGCAGCCTCACTCCAAACGGGGCTCTCCGCTTCATCCATCCCCTGACTCCATACTAGCACCAACGGGCTGCTAAAGCGTTTCGCAGAAAACACCAAGGAACCTGTTTCTCACTCCAAGCACAAAGCGTGCGCAGCACGAGTCTTGGCACAGCAAAACACTTCCTTTGGCATGCCCTTTGCAGCCTCACTCCAAACGGGGCTCTCCGCTTCATCCATCCCCTGACTCCATACTAGCACCAACGGGCTGCTAAAGCGTTTCGCAGAAAACACCAAGGAACCTGTTTCTCACTCCAAGCACAAAGCGTGCGCAGCACGAGTCTTGGCACAGCAAAACACTTCCTTTGGCATGCCCTTTGCAGCCTCACTCCAAACGGGGCTCTCCGCTTCATCCATCCCCTGACTCCATACTAGCACCAACGGGCTGCTAAAGCGTTTCGCAGAAAACACCAAGGAACCTGTTTCTCACTCCAAGCACAAAGCGTGCGCAGCACGAGTCTTGGCACAGCAAAACACTTCCTTTGGCATGCCCTTTGCAGCCTCACTCCAAACGGGGCTCTCCGCTTCATCCATCCCCTGACTCCATACTAGCACCAACGGGCTGCTAAAGCGTTTCGCAGAAAACACCAAGGAACCTGTTTCTCACTCCAAGCACAAAGCGTGCGCAGCACGAGTCTTGGCACAGCAAAACACTTCCTTTGGCATGCCCTTTGCAGCCTCACTCCAAACGGGGCTCTCCGCTTCATCCATCCCCTGACTCCATACTAGCACCAACGGGCTGCTAAAGCGTTTCGCAGAAAACACCAAGGAACCTGTTTCTCACTCCAAGCACAAAGCGTGCGCAGCACGAGTCTTGGCACAGCAAAACACTTCCTTTGGCATGCCCTTTGCAGCCTCACTCCAAACGGGGCTCTCCGCTTCATCCATCCCCTGACTCCATACTAGCACCAACGGGCTGCTAAAGCGTTTCGCAGAAAACACCAAGGAACCTGTTTCTCACTCCAAGCACAAAGCGTGCGCAGCACGAGTCTTGGCACAGCAAAACACTTCCTTTGGCATGCCCTTTGCAGCCTCACTCCAAACGGGGCTCTCCGCTTCATCCATCCCCTGACTCCATACTAGCACCAACGGGCTGCTAAAGCGTTTCGCAGAAAACACCAAGGAACCTGTTTCTCACTCCAAGCACAAAGCGTGCGCAGCACGAGTCTTGGCACAGCAAAACACTTCCTTTGGCATGCCCTTTGCAGCCTCACTCCAAACGGGGCTCTCCGCTTCATCCATCCCCTGACTCCATACTAGCACCAACGGGCTGCTAAAGCGTTTCGCAGAAAACACCAAGGAACCTGTTTCTCACTCCAAGCACAAAGCGTGCGCAGCACGAGTCTTGGCACAGCAAAACACTTCCTTTGGCATGCCCTTTGCAGCCTCACTCCAAACGGGGCTCTCCGCTTCATCCATCCCCTGACTCCATACTAGCACCAACGGGCTGCTAAAGCGTTTCGCAGAAAACACCAAGGAACCTGTTTCTCACTCCAAGCACAAAGCGTGCGCAGCACGAGTCTTGGCACAGCAAAACACTTCCTTTGGCATGCCCTTTGCAGCCTCACTCCAAACGGGGCTCTCCGCTTCATCCATCCCCTGACTCCATACTAGCACCAACGGGCTGCTAAAGCGTTTCGCAGAAAACACCAAGGAACCTGTTTCTCACTCCAAGCACAAAGCGTGCGCAGCACGAGTCTTGGCACAGCAAAACACTTCCTTTGGCATGCCCTTTGCAGCCTCACTCCAAACGGGGCTCTCCGCTTCATCCATCCCCTGACTCCATACTAGCACCAACGGGCTGCTAAAGCGTTTCGCAGAAAACACCAAGGAACCTGTTTCTCACTCCAAGCACAAAGCGTGCGCAGCACGAGTCTTGGCACAGCAAAACACTTCCTTTGGCATGCCCTTTGCAGCCTCACTCCAAACGGGGCTCTCCGCTTCATCCATCCCCTGACTCCATACTAGCACCAACGGGCTGCTAAAGCGTTTCGCAGAAAACACCAAGGAACCTGTTTCTCACTCCAAGCACAAAGCGTGCGCAGCACGAGTCTTGGCACAGCAAAACACTTCCTTTGGCATGCCCTTTGCAGCCTCACTCCAAACGGGGCTCTCCGCTTCATCCATCCCCTGACTCCATACTAGCACCAACGGGCTGCTAAAGCGTTTCGCAGAAAACACCAAGGAACCTGTTTCTCACTCCAAGCACAAAGCGTGCGCAGCACGAGTCTTGGCACAGCAAAACACTTCCTTTGGCATGCCCTTTGCAGCCTCACTCCAAACGGGGCTCTCCGCTTCATCCATCCCCTGACTCCATACTAGCACCAACGGGCTGCTAAAGCGTTTCGCAGAAAACACCAAGGAACCTGTTTCTCACTCCAAGCACAAAGCGTGCGCAGCACGAGTCTTGGCACAGCAAAACACTTCCTTTGGCATGCCCTTTGCAGCCTCACTCCAAACGGGGCTCTCCGCTTCATCCATCCCCTGACTCCATACTAGCACCAACGGGCTGCTAAAGCGTTTCGCAGAAAACACCAAGGAACCTGTTTCTCACTCCAAGCACAAAGCGTGCGCAGCACGAGTCTTGGCACAGCAAAACACTTCCTTTGGCATGCCCTTTGCAGCCTCACTCCAAACGGGGCTCTCCGCTTCATCCATCCCCTGACTCCATACTAGCACCAACGGGCTGCTAAAGCGTTTCGCAGAAAACACCAAGGAACCTGTTTCTCACTCCAAGCACAAAGCGTGCGCAGCACGAGTCTTGGCACAGCAAAACACTTCCTTTGGCATGCCCTTTGCAGCCTCACTCCAAACGGGGCTCTCCGCTTCATCCATCCCCTGACTCCATACTAGCACCAACGGGCTGCTAAAGCGTTTCGCAGAAAACACCAAGGAACCTGTTTCTCACTCCAAGCACAAAGCGTGCGCAGCACGAGTCTTGGCACAGCAAAACACTTCCTTTGGCATGCCCTTTGCAGCCTCACTCCAAACGGGGCTCTCCGCTTCATCCATCCCCTGACTCCATACTAGCACCAACGGGCTGCTAAAGCGTTTCGCAGAAAACACCAAGGAACCTGTTTCTCACTCCAAGCACAAAGCGTGCGCAGCACGAGTCTTGGCACAGCAAAACACTTCCTTTGGCATGCCCTTTGCAGCCTCACTCCAAACGGGGCTCTCCGCTTCATCCATCCCCTGACTCCATACTAGCACCAACGGGCTGCTAAAGCGTTTCGCAGAAAACACCAAGGAACCTGTTTCTCACTCCAAGCACAAAGCGTGCGCAGCACGAGTCTTGGCACAGCAAAACACTTCCTTTGGCATGCCCTTTGCAGCCTCACTCCAAACGGGGCTCTCCGCTTCATCCATCCCCTGACTCCATACTAGCACCAACGGGCTGCTAAAGCGTTTCGCAGAAAACACCAAGGAACCTGTTTCTCACTCCAAGCACAAAGCGTGCGCAGCACGAGTCTTGGCACAGCAAAACACTTCCTTTGGCATGCCCTTTGCAGCCTCACTCCAAACGGGGCTCTCCGCTTCATCCATCCCCTGACTCCATACTAGCACCAACGGGCTGCTAAAGCGTTTCGCAGAAAACACCAAGGAACCTGTTTCTCACTCCAAGCACAAAGCGTGCGCAGCACGAGTCTTGGCACAGCAAAACACTTCCTTTGGCATGCCCTTTGCAGCCTCACTCCAAACGGGGCTCTCCGCTTCATCCATCCCCTGACTCCATACTAGCACCAACGGGCTGCTAAAGCGTTTCGCAGAAAACACCAAGGAACCTGTTTCTCACTCCAAGCACAAAGCGTGCGCAGCACGAGTCTTGGCACAGCAAAACACTTCCTTTGGCATGCCCTTTGCAGCCTCACTCCAAACGGGGCTCTCCGCTTCATCCATCCCCTGACTCCATACTAGCACCAACGGGCTGCTAAAGCGTTTCGCAGAAAACACCAAGGAACCTGTTTCTCACTCCAAGCACAAAGCGTGCGCAGCACGAGTCTTGGCACAGCAAAACACTTCCTTTGGCATGCCCTTTGCAGCCTCACTCCAAACGGGGCTCTCCGCTTCATCCATCCCCTGACTCCATACTAGCACCAACGGGCTGCTAAAGCGTTTCGCAGAAAACACCAAGGAACCTGTTTCTCACTCCAAGCACAAAGCGTGCGCAGCACGAGTCTTGGCACAGCAAAACACTTCCTTTGGCATGCCCTTTGCAGCCTCACTCCAAACGGGGCTCTCCGCTTCATCCATCCCCTGACTCCATACTAGCACCAACGGGCTGCTAAAGCGTTTCGCAGAAAACACCAAGGAACCTGTTTCTCACTCCAAGCACAAAGCGTGCGCAGCACGAGTCTTGGCACAGCAAAACACTTCCTTTGGCATGCCCTTTGCAGCCTCACTCCAAACGGGGCTCTCCGCTTCATCCATCCCCTGACTCCATACTAGCACCAACGGGCTGCTAAAGCGTTTCGCAGAAAACACCAAGGAACCTGTTTCTCACTCCAAGCACAAAGCGTGCGCAGCACGAGTCTTGGCACAGCAAAACACTTCCTTTGGCATGCCCTTTGCAGCCTCACTCCAAACGGGGCTCTCCGCTTCATCCATCCCCTGACTCCATACTAGCACCAACGGGCTGCTAAAGCGTTTCGCAGAAAACACCAAGGAACCTGTTTCTCACTCCAAGCACAAAGCGTGCGCAGCACGAGTCTTGGCACAGCAAAACACTTCCTTTGGCATGCCCTTTGCAGCCTCACTCCAAACGGGGCTCTCCGCTTCATCCATCCCCTGACTCCATACTAGCACCAACGGGCTGCTAAAGCGTTTCGCAGAAAACACCAAGGAACCTGTTTCTCACTCCAAGCACAAAGCGTGCGCAGCACGAGTCTTGGCACAGCAAAACACTTCCTTTGGCATGCCCTTTGCAGCCTCACTCCAAACGGGGCTCTCCGCTTCATCCATCCCCTGACTCCATACTAGCACCAACGGGCTGCTAAAGCGTTTCGCAGAAAACACCAAGGAACCTGTTTCTCACTCCAAGCACAAAGCGTGCGCAGCACGAGTCTTGGCACAGCAAAACACTTCCTTTGGCATGCCCTTTGCAGCCTCACTCCAAACGGGGCTCTCCGCTTCATCCATCCCCTGACTCCATACTAGCACCAACGGGCTGCTAAAGCGTTTCGCAGAAAACACCAAGGAACCTGTTTCTCACTCCAAGCACAAAGCGTGCGCAGCACGAGTCTTGGCACAGCAAAACACTTCCTTTGGCATGCCCTTTGCAGCCTCACTCCAAACGGGGCTCTCCGCTTCATCCATCCCCTGACTCCATACTAGCACCAACGGGCTGCTAAAGCGTTTCGCAGAAAACACCAAGGAACCTGTTTCTCACTCCAAGCACAAAGCGTGCGCAGCACGAGTCTTGGCACAGCAAAACACTTCCTTTGGCATGCCCTTTGCAGCCTCACTCCAAACGGGGCTCTCCGCTTCATCCATCCCCTGACTCCATACTAGCACCAACGGGCTGCTAAAGCGTTTCGCAGAAAACACCAAGGAACCTGTTTCTCACTCCAAGCACAAAGCGTGCGCAGCACGAGTCTTGGCACAGCAAAACACTTCCTTTGGCATGCCCTTTGCAGCCTCACTCCAAACGGGGCTCTCCGCTTCATCCATCCCCTGACTCCATACTAGCACCAACGGGCTGCTAAAGCGTTTCGCAGAAAACACCAAGGAACCTGTTTCTCACTCCAAGCACAAAGCGTGCGCAGCACGAGTCTTGGCACAGCAAAACACTTCCTTTGGCATGCCCTTTGCAGCCTCACTCCAAACGGGGCTCTCCGCTTCATCCATCCCCTGACTCCATACTAGCACCAACGGGCTGCTAAAGCGTTTCGCAGAAAACACCAAGGAACCTGTTTCTCACTCCAAGCACAAAGCGTGCGCAGCACGAGTCTTGGCACAGCAAAACACTTCCTTTGGCATGCCCTTTGCAGCCTCACTCCAAACGGGGCTCTCCGCTTCATCCATCCCCTGACTCCATACTAGCACCAACGGGCTGCTAAAGCGTTTCGCAGAAAACACCAAGGAACCTGTTTCTCACTCCAAGCACAAAGCGTGCGCAGCACGAGTCTTGGCACAGCAAAACACTTCCTTTGGCATGCCCTTTGCAGCCTCACTCCAAACGGGGCTCTCCGCTTCATCCATCCCCTGACTCCATACTAGCACCAACGGGCTGCTAAAGCGTTTCGCAGAAAACACCAAGGAACCTGTTTCTCACTCCAAGCACAAAGCGTGCGCAGCACGAGTCTTGGCACAGCAAAACACTTCCTTTGGCATGCCCTTTGCAGCCTCACTCCAAACGGGGCTCTCCGCTTCAGCCATCCCCTGACTCCATACTAGCACCAACGGGCTGCTAAAGCGTTTCGCAGAAAACACCAAGGAACCTGTTTCTCACTCCAAGCACAAAGCGTGCGCAGCACGAGTCTTGGCACAGCAAAACACTTCCTTTGGCATGCCCTTTGCAGCCTCACTCCAAACGGGGCTCTCCGCTTCAGCCATCCCCTGACTCCATACTAGCACCAACGGGCTGCTAAAGCGTTTCGCAGAAAACACCAAGGAACCTGTTTCTCACTCCAAGCACAAAGCGTGCGCAGCACGAGTCTTGGCACAGCAAAACACTTCCTTTGGCATGCCCTTTGCAGCCTCACTCCAAACGGGGCTCTCCGCTTCATCCATCCCCTGACTCCATACTAGCACCAACGGGCTGCTAAAGCGTTTCGCAGAAAACACCAAGGAACCTGTTTCTCACTCCAAGCACAAAGCGTGCGCAGCACGAGTCTTGGCACAGCAAAACACTTCCTTTGGCATGCCCTTTGCAGCCTCACTCCAAACGGGGCTCTCCGCTTCATCCATCCCCTGACTCCATACTAGCACCAACGGGCTGCTAAAGCGTTTCGCAGAAAACACCAAGGAACCTGTTTCTCACTCCAAGCACAAAGCGTGCGCAGCACGAGTCTTGGCACAGCAAAACACTTCCTTTGGCATGCCCTTTGCAGCCTCACTCCAAACGGGGCTCTCCGCTTCATCCATCCCCTGACTCCATACTAGCACCAACGGGCTGCTAAAGCGTTTCGCAGAAAACACCAAGGAACCTGTTTCTCACTCCAAGCACAAAGCGTGCGCAGCACGAGTCTTGGCACAGCAAAACACTTCCTTTGGCATGCCCTTTGCAGCCTCACTCCAAACGGGGCTCTCCGCTTCATCCATCCCCTGACTCCATACTAGCACCAACGGGCTGCTAAAGCGTTTCGCAGAAAACACCAAGGAACCTGTTTCTCACTCCAAGCACAAAGCGTGCGCAGCACGAGTCTTGGCACAGCAAAACACTTCCTTTGGCATGCCCTTTGCAGCCTCACTCCAAACGGGGCTCTCCGCTTCATCCATCCCCTGACTCCATACTAGCACCAACGGGCTGCTAAAGCGTTTCGCAGAAAACACCAAGGAACCTGTTTCTCACTCCAAGCACAAAGCGTGCGCAGCACGAGTCTTGGCACAGCAAAACACTTCCTTTGGCATGCCCTTTGCAGCCTCACTCCAAACGGGGCTCTCCGCTTCATCCATCCCCTGACTCCATACTAGCACCAACGGGCTGCTAAAGCGTTTCGCAGAAAACACCAAGGAACCTGTTTCTCACTCCAAGCACAAAGCGTGCGCAGCACGAGTCTTGGCACAGCAAAACACTTCCTTTGGCATGCCCTTTGCAGCCTCACTCCAAACGGGGCTCTCCGCTTCATCCATCCCCTGACTCCATACTAGCACCAACGGGCTGCTAAAGCGTTTCGCAGAAAACACCAAGGAACCTGTTTCTCACTCCAAGCACAAAGCGTGCGCAGCACGAGTCTTGGCACAGCAAAACACTTCCTTTGGCATGCCCTTTGCAGCCTCACTCCAAACGGGGCTCTCCGCTTCATCCATCCCCTGACTCCATACTAGCACCAACGGGCTGCTAAAGCGTTTCGCAGAAAACACCAAGGAACCTGTTTCTCACTCCAAGCACAAAGCGTGCGCAGCACGAGTCTTGGCACAGCAAAACACTTCCTTTGGCATGCCCTTTGCAGCCTCACTCCAAACGGGGCTCTCCGCTTCATCCATCCCCTGACTCCATACTAGCACCAACGGGCTGCTAAAGCGTTTCGCAGAAAACACCAAGGAACCTGTTTCTCACTCCAAGCACAAAGCGTGCGCAGCACGAGTCTTGGCACAGCAAAACACTTCCTTTGGCATGCCCTTTGCAGCCTCACTCCAAACGGGGCTCTCCGCTTCATCCATCCCCTGACTCCATACTAGCACCAACGGGCTGCTAAAGCGTTTCGCAGAAAACACCAAGGAACCTGTTTCTCACTCCAAGCACAAAGCGTGCGCAGCACGAGTCTTGGCACAGCAAAACACTTCCTTTGGCATGCCCTTTGCAGCCTCACTCCAAACGGGGCTCTCCGCTTCATCCATCCCCTGACTCCATACTAGCACCAACGGGCTGCTAAAGCGTTTCGCAGAAAACACCAAGGAACCTGTTTCTCACTCCAAGCACAAAGCGTGCGCAGCACGAGTCTTGGCACAGCAAAACACTTCCTTTGGCATGCCCTTTGCAGCCTCACTCCAAACGGGGCTCTCCGCTTCATCCATCCCCTGACTCCATACTAGCACCAACGGGCTGCTAAAGCGTTTCGCAGAAAACACCAAGGAACCTGTTTCTCACTCCAAGCACAAAGCGTGCGCAGCACGAGTCTTGGCACAGCAAAACACTTCCTTTGGCATGCCCTTTGCAGCCTCACTCCAAACGGGGCTCTCCGCTTCATCCATCCCCTGACTCCATACTAGCACCAACGGGCTGCTAAAGCGTTTCGCAGAAAACACCAAGGAACCTGTTTCTCACTCCAAGCACAAAGCGTGCGCAGCACGAGTCTTGGCACAGCAAAACACTTCCTTTGGCATGCCCTTTGCAGCCTCACTCCAAACGGGGCTCTCCGCTTCATCCATCCCCTGACTCCATACTAGCACCAACGGGCTGCTAAAGCGTTTCGCAGAAAACACCAAGGAACCTGTTTCTCACTCCAAGCACAAAGCGTGCGCAGCACGAGTCTTGGCACAGCACAACACTTCCTTTGGCATGCCCTTTGCAGCCTCACTCCAAACGGGGCTCTCCGCTTCATCCATCCCCTGACTCCATACTAGCACCAACGGGCTGCTAAAGCGTTTCGCAGAAAACACCAAGGAACCTGTTTCTCACTCCAAGCACAAAGCGTGCGCAGCACGAGTCTTGGCACAGCACAACACTTCCTTTGGCATGCCCTTTGCAGCCTCACTCCAAACGGGGCTCTCCGCTTCATCCATCCCCTGACTCCATACTAGCACCAACGGGCTGCTAAAGCGTTTCGCAGAAAACACCAAGGAACCTGTTTCTCACTCCAAGCACAAAGCGTGCGCAGCACGAGTCTTGGCACAGCACAACACTTCCTTTGGCATGCCCTTTGCAGCCTCACTCCAAACGGGGCTCTCCGCTTCATCCATCCCCTGACTCCATACTAGCACCAACGGGCTGCTAAAGCGTTTCGCAGAAAACACCAAGGAACCTGTTTCTCACTCCAAGCACAAAGCGTGCGCAGCACGAGTCTTGGCACAGCACAACACTTCCTTTGGCATGCCCTTTGCAGCCTCACTCCAAACGGGGCTCTCCGCTTCATCCATCCCCTGACTCCATACTAGCACCAACGGGCTGCTAAAGCGTTTCGCAGAAAACACCAAGGAACCTGTTTCTCACTCCAAGCACAAAGCGTGCGCAGCACGAGTCTTGGCACAGCACAACACTTCCTTTGGCATGCCCTTTGCAGCCTCACTCCAAACGGGGCTCTCCGCTTCATCCATCCCCTGACTCCATACTAGCACCAACGGGCTGCTAAAGCGTTTCGCAGAAAACACCAAGGAACCTGTTTCTCACTCCAAGCACAAAGCGTGCGCAGCACGAGTCTTGGCACAGCAAAACACTTCCTTTGGCATGCCCTTTGCAGCCTCACTCCAAACGGGGCTCTCCGCTTCATCCATCCCCTGACTCCATACTAGCACCAACGGGCTGCTAAAGCGTTTCGCAGAAAACACCAAGGAACCTGTTTCTCACTCCAAGCACAAAGCGTGCGCAGCACGAGTCTTGGCACAGCAAAACACTTCCTTTGGCATGCCCTTTGCAGCCTCACTCCAAACGGGGCTCTCCGCTTCATCCATCCCCTGACTCCATACTAGCACCAACGGGCTGCTAAAGCGTTTCGCAGAAAACACCAAGGAACCTGTTTCTCACTCCAAGCACAAAGCGTGCGCAGCACGAGTCTTGGCACAGCAAAACACTTCCTTTGGCATGCCCTTTGCAGCCTCACTCCAAACGGGGCTCTCCGCTTCATCCATCCCCTGACTCCATACTAGCACCAACGGGCTGCTAAAGCGTTTCGCAGAAAACACCAAGGAACCTGTTTCTCACTCCAAGCACAAAGCGTGCGCAGCACGAGTCTTGGCACAGCAAAACACTTCCTTTGGCATGCCCTTTGCAGCCTCACTCCAAACGGGGCTCTCCGCTTCATCCATCCCCTGACTCCATACTAGCACCAACGGGCTGCTAAAGCGTTTCGCAGAAAACACCAAGGAACCTGTTTCTCACTCCAAGCACAAAGCGTGCGCAGCACGAGTCTTGGCACAGCAAAACACTTCCTTTGGCATGCCCTTTGCAGCCTCACTCCAAACGGGGCTCTCCGCTTCATCCATCCCCTGACTCCATACTAGCACCAACGGGCTGCTAAAGCGTTTCGCAGAAAACACCAAGGAACCTGTTTCTCACTCCAAGCACAAAGCGTGCGCAGCACGAGTCTTGGCACAGCAAAACACTTCCTTTGGCATGCCCTTTGCAGCCTCACTCCAAACGGGGCTCTCCGCTTCATCCATCCCCTGACTCCATACTAGCACCAACGGGCTGCTAAAGCGTTTCGCAGAAAACACCAAGGAACCTGTTTCTCACTCCAAGCACAAAGCGTGCGCAGCACGAGTCTTGGCACAGCAAAACACTTCCTTTGGCATGCCCTTTGCAGCCTCACTCCAAACGGGGCTCTCCGCTTCATCCATCCCCTGACTCCATACTAGCACCAACGGGCTGCTAAAGCGTTTCGCAGAAAACACCAAGGAACCTGTTTCTCACTCCAAGCACAAAGCGTGCGCAGCACGAGTCTTGGCACAGCAAAACACTTCCTTTGGCATGCCCTTTGCAGCCTCACTCCAAACGGGGCTCTCCGCTTCATCCATCCCCTGACTCCATACTAGCACCAACGGGCTGCTAAAGCGTTTCGCAGAAAACACCAAGGAACCTGTTTCTCACTCCAAGCACAAAGCGTGCGCAGCACGAGTCTTGGCACAGCAAAACACTTCCTTTGGCATGCCCTTTGCAGCCTCACTCCAAACGGGGCTCTCCGCTTCATCCATCCCCTGACTCCATACTAGCACCAACGGGCTGCTAAAGCGTTTCGCAGAAAACACCAAGGAACCTGTTTCTCACTCCAAGCACAAAGCGTGCGCAGCACGAGTCTTGGCACAGCAAAACACTTCCTTTGGCATGCCCTTTGCAGCCTCACTCCAAACGGGGCTCTCCGCTTCATCCATCCCCTGACTCCATACTAGCACCAACGGGCTGCTAAAGCGTTTCGCAGAAAACACCAAGGAACCTGTTTCTCACTCCAAGCACAAAGCGTGCGCAGCACGAGTCTTGGCACAGCAAAACACTTCCTTTGGCATGCCCTTTGCAGCCTCACTCCAAACGGGGCTCTCCGCTTCATCCATCCCCTGACTCCATACTAGCACCAACGGGCTGCTAAAGCGTTTCGCAGAAAACACCAAGGAACCTGTTTCTCACTCCAAGCACAAAGCGTGCGCAGCACGAGTCTTGGCACAGCACAACACTTCCTTTGGCATGCCCTTTGCAGCCTCACTCCAAACGGGGCTCTCCGCTTCATCCATCCCCTGACTCCATACTAGCACCAACGGGCTGCTAAAGCGTTTCGCAGAAAACACCAAGGAACCTGTTTCTCACTCCAAGCACAAAGCGTGCGCAGCACGAGTCTTGGCACAGCAAAACACTTCCTTTGGCATGCCCTTTGCAGCCTCACTCCAAACGGGGCTCTCCGCTTCATCCATCCCCTGACTCCATACTAGCACCAACGGGCTGCTAAAGCGTTTCGCAGAAAACACCAAGGAACCTGTTTCTCACTCCAAGCACAAAGCGTGCGCAGCACGAGTCTTGGCACAGCACAACACTTCCTTTGGCATGCCCTTTGCAGCCTCACTCCAAACGGGGCTCTCCGCTTCATCCATCCCCTGACTCCATACTAGCACCAACGGGCTGCTAAAGCGTTTCGCAGAAAACACCAAGGAACCTGTTTCTCACTCCAAGCACAAAGCGTGCGCAGCACGAGTCTTGGCACAGCAAAACACTTCCTTTGGCATGCCCTTTGCAGCCTCACTCCAAACGGGGCTCTCCGCTTCATCCATCCCCTGACTCCATACTAGCACCAACGGGCTGCTAAAGCGTTTCGCAGAAAACACCAAGGAACCTGTTTCTCACTCCAAGCACAAAGCGTGCGCAGCACGAGTCTTGGCACAGCAAAACACTTCCTTTGGCATGCCCTTTGCAGCCTCACTCCAAACGGGGCTCTCCGCTTCATCCATCCCCTGACTCCATACTAGCACCAACGGGCTGCTAAAGCGTTTCGCAGAAAACACCAAGGAACCTGTTTCTCACTCCAAGCACAAAGCGTGCGCAGCACGAGTCTTGGCACAGCAAAACACTTCCTTTGGCATGCCCTTTGCAGCCTCACTCCAAACGGGGCTCTCCGCTTCATCCATCCCCTGACTCCATACTAGCACCAACGGGCTGCTAAAGCGTTTCGCAGAAAACACCAAGGAACCTGTTTCTCACTCCAAGCACAAAGCGTGCGCAGCACGAGTCTTGGCACAGCAAAACACTTCCTTTGGCATGCCCTTTGCAGCCTCACTCCAAACGGGGCTCTCCGCTTCATCCATCCCCTGACTCCATACTAGCACCAACGGGCTGCTAAAGCGTTTCGCAGAAAACACCAAGGAACCTGTTTCTCACTCCAAGCACAAAGCGTGCGCAGCACGAGTCTTGGCACAGCAAAACACTTCCTTTGGCATGCCCTTTGCAGCCTCACTCCAAACGGGGCTCTCCGCTTCATCCATCCCCTGACTCCATACTAGCACCAACGGGCTGCTAAAGCGTTTCGCAGAAAACACCAAGGAACCTGTTTCTCACTCCAAGCACAAAGCGTGCGCAGCACGAGTCTTGGCACAGCAAAACACTTCCTTTGGCATGCCCTTTGCAGCCTCACTCCAAACGGGGCTCTCCGCTTCATCCATCCCCTGACTCCATACTAGCACCAACGGGCTGCTAAAGCGTTTCGCAGAAAACACCAAGGAACCTGTTTCTCACTCCAAGCACAAAGCGTGCGCAGCACGAGTCTTGGCACAGCAAAACACTTCCTTTGGCATGCCCTTTGCAGCCTCACTCCAAACGGGGCTCTCCGCTTCATCCATCCCCTGACTCCATACTAGCACCAACGGGCTGCTAAAGCGTTTCGCAGAAAACACCAAGGAACCTGTTTCTCACTCCAAGCACAAAGCGTGCGCAGCACGAGTCTTGGCACAGCAAAACACTTCCTTTGGCATGCCCTTTGCAGCCTCACTCCAAACGGGGCTCTCCGCTTCATCCATCCCCTGACTCCATACTAGCACCAACGGGCTGCTAAAGCGTTTCGCAGAAAACACCAAGGAACCTGTTTCTCACTCCAAGCACAAAGCGTGCGCAGCACGAGTCTTGGCACAGCAAAACACTTCCTTTGGCATGCCCTTTGCAGCCTCACTCCAAACGGGGCTCTCCGCTTCATCCATCCCCTGACTCCATACTAGCACCAACGGGCTGCTAAAGCGTTTCGCAGAAAACACCAAGGAACCTGTTTCTCACTCCAAGCACAAAGCGTGCGCAGCACGAGTCTTGGCACAGCAAAACACTTCCTTTGGCATGCCCTTTGCAGCCTCACTCCAAACGGGGCTCTCCGCTTCATCCATCCCCTGACTCCATACTAGCACCAACGGGCTGCTAAAGCGTTTCGCAGAAAACACCAAGGAACCTGTTTCTCACTCCAAGCACAAAGCGTGCGCAGCACGAGTCTTGGCACAGCAAAACACTTCCTTTGGCATGCCCTTTGCAGCCTCACTCCAAACGGGGCTCTCCGCTTCATCCATCCCCTGACTCCATACTAGCACCAACGGGCTGCTAAAGCGTTTCGCAGAAAACACCAAGGAACCTGTTTCTCACTCCAAGCACAAAGCGTGCGCAGCACGAGTCTTGGCACAGCAAAACACTTCCTTTGGCATGCCCTTTGCAGCCTCACTCCAAACGGGGCTCTCCGCTTCATCCATCCCCTGACTCCATACTAGCACCAACGGGCTGCTAAAGCGTTTCGCAGAAAACACCAAGGAACCTGTTTCTCACTCCAAGCACAAAGCGTGCGCAGCACGAGTCTTGGCACAGCAAAACACTTCCTTTGGCATGCCCTTTGCAGCCTCACTCCAAACGGGGCTCTCCGCTTCATCCATCCCCTGACTCCATACTAGCACCAACGGGCTGCTAAAGCGTTTCGCAGAAAACACCAAGGAACCTGTTTCTCACTCCAAGCACAAAGCGTGCGCAGCACGAGTCTTGGCACAGCAAAACACTTCCTTTGGCATGCCCTTTGCAGCCTCACTCCAAACGGGGCTCTCCGCTTCATCCATCCCCTGACTCCATACTAGCACCAACGGGCTGCTAAAGCGTTTCGCAGAAAACACCAAGGAACCTGTTTCTCACTCCAAGCACAAAGCGTGCGCAGCACGAGTCTTGGCACAGCAAAACACTTCCTTTGGCATGCCCTTTGCAGCCTCACTCCAAACGGGGCTCTCCGCTTCATCCATCCCCTGACTCCATACTAGCACCAACGGGCTGCTAAAGCGTTTCGCAGAAAACACCAAGGAACCTGTTTCTCACTCCAAGCACAAAGCGTGCGCAGCACGAGTCTTGGCACAGCAAAACACTTCCTTTGGCATGCCCTTTGCAGCCTCACTCCAAACGGGGCTCTCCGCTTCATCCATCCCCTGACTCCATACTAGCACCAACGGGCTGCTAAAGCGTTTCGCAGAAAACACCAAGGAACCTGTTTCTCACTCCAAGCACAAAGCGTGCGCAGCACGAGTCTTGGCACAGCAAAACACTTCCTTTGGCATGCCCTTTGCAGCCTCACTCCAAACGGGGCTCTGCGCTTCATCCATCCCCTGACTCCATACTAGCACCAACGGGCTGCTAAAGCGTTTCGCAGAAAACACCAAGGAACCTGTTTCTCACTCCAACCACAAAGCGTGCGCAGCACGAGTCTTGGCACAGCAAAACACTTCCTTTGGCATGCCCTTTGCAGCCTCACTCCAAACGGGGCTCTCCGCTTCATCCATCCCCTGACTCCATACTAGCACCAACGGGCTGCTAAAGCGTTTCGCAGAAAACACCAAGGAACCTGTTTCTCACTCCAACCACAAAGCGTGCGCAGCAAGAGTCTTGGCACAGCAAAACACTTCCTTTGGCATGCCCTTTGCAGCCTCACTCCAAACGGGGCTCTCCGCTTCATCCATCCCCTGACTCCATACTAGCACCAAGCGGGCTGCTAAAGCGTTTCGCAGAAAACACCAAGGAACCTGTTTCTCACTCCAAGCACAAAGCGTGCGCAGCACGAGTCTTGGCACAGCAAAACACTTCCTTTGGCATGCCCTTTGCAGCCTCACTCCAAACGGGGCTCTCCGCTTCATCCATCCCCTGACTCCATACTAGCACCAACGGGCTGCTAAAGCGTTTGGCAGAAAACACCAAGGAACCTGTTTCTCACTCCAAGCACAAAGCGTGCGCAGCACGAGTCTTGGCACAGCAAAACACTTCCTTTGGCATGCCCTTTGCAGCCTCACTCCAAAGGGCTCTCCGCTTCATCCATCCCCTGACTCCATACTAGCACCAACGGGCTGCTAAAGCGTTTCGCAGAAAACACCAAGGAACCTGTTTCTCACTCCAAGCACAAAGCGTGCGCAGCACGAGTCTTGGCACAGCAAAACACTTCCTTTGGCATGCCCTTTGCAGCCTCACTCCAAACGGGGCTCTGCGCTTCATCCATCCCCTGACTCCATACTAGCACCAACGGGCTGCTAAAGCGTTTCGCAGAAAACACCAAGGAACCTGTTTCTCACTCCAAGCACAAAGCGTGCGCAGCACGAGTCTTGGCACAGCAAAACACTTCCTTTGGCATGCCCTTTGCAGCCTCACTCCAAACGGGGCTCTCCGCTTCATCCATCCCCTGACTCCATACTAGCACCAACGGGCTGCTAAAGCGTTTCGCAGAAAACACCAAGGAACCTGTTTCTCACTCCAAGCACAAAGCGTGCGCAGCACGAGTCTTGGCACAGCAAAACACTTCCTTTGGCATGCCCTTTGCAGCCTCACTCCAAACGGGGCTCTCCGCTTCATCCATCCCCTGACTCCATACTAGCACCAACGGGCTGCTAAAGCGTTTCGCAGAAAACACCAAGGAACCTGTTTCTCACTCCAAGCACAAAGCGTGCGCAGCACGAGTCTTGGCACAGCAAAACACTTCCTTTGGCATGCCCTTTGCAGCCTCACTCCAAACGGGGCTCTCCGCTTCATCCATCCCCTGACTCCATACTAGCACCAACGGGCTGCTAAAGCGTTTCGCAGAAAACACCAAGGAACCTGTTTCTCACTCCAAGCACAAAGCGTGCGCAGCACGAGTCTTGGCACAGCAAAACACTTCCTTTGGCATGCCCTTTGCAGCCTCACTCCAAACGGGGCTCTCCGCTTCATCCATCCCCTGACTCCATACTAGCACCAACGGGCTGCTAAAGCGTTTCGCAGAAAACACCAAGGAACCTGTTTCTCACTCCAAGCACAAAGCGTGCGCAGCACGAGTCTTGGCACAGCAAAACACTTCCTTTGGCATGCCCTTTGCAGCCTCACTCCAAACGGGGCTCTCCGCTTCATCCATCCCCTGACTCCATACTAGCACCAACGGGCTGCTAAAGCGTTTCGCAGAAAACACCAAGGAACCTGTTTCTCACTCCAAGCACAAAGCGTGCGCAGCACGAGTCTTGGCACAGCAAAACACTTCCTTTGGCATGCCCTTTGCAGCCTCACTCCAAACGGGGCTCTCCGCTTCATCCATCCCCTGACTCCATACTAGCACCAACGGGCTGCTAAAGCGTTTCGCAGAAAACACCAAGGAACCTGTTGTTTCTCACTCCAAGCACAAAGCGTGCGCAGCACGAGTCTTGGCACAGCAAAACACTTCCTTTGGCATGCCCTTTGCAGCCTCACTCCAAACGGGGCTCTCCGCTTCATCCATCCCCTGACTCCATACTAGCACCAACGGGCTGCTAAAGCGTTTCGCAGAAAACACCAAGGAACCTGTTTCTCACTCCAAGCACAAAGCGTGCGCAGCACGAGTCTTGGCACAGCAAAACACTTCCTTTGGCATGCCCTTTGCAGCCTCACTCCAAACGGGGCTCTCCGCTTCATCCATCCCCTGACTCCATACTAGCACCAACGGGCTGCTAAAGCGTTTCGCAGAAAACACCAAGGAACCTGTTTCTCACTCCAAGCACAAAGCGTGCGCAGCACGAGTCTTGGCACAGCAAAACACTTCCTTTGGCATGCCCTTTGCAGCCTCACTCCAAACGGGGCTCTCCGCTTCATCCATCCCCTGACTCCATACTAGCACCAACGGGCTGCTAAAGCGTTTCGCAGAAAACACCAAGGAACCTGTTTCTCACTCCAAGCACAAAGCGTGCGCAGCACGAGTCTTGGCACAGCAAAACACTTCCTTTGGCATGCCCTTTGCAGCCTCACTCCAAACGGGGCTCTCCGCTTCATCCATCCCCTGACTCCATACTAGCACCAACGGGCTGCTAAAGCGTTTCGCAGAAAACACCAAGGAACCTGTTTCTCACTCCAAGCACAAAGCGTGCGCAGCACGAGTCTTGGCACAGCAAAACACTTCCTTTGGCATGCCCTTTGCAGCCTCACTCCAAACGGGGCTCTCCGCTTCATCCATCCCCTGACTCCATACTAGCACCAACGGGCTGCTAAAGCGTTTCGCAGAAAACACCAAGGAACCTGTTTCTCACTCCAAGCACAAAGCGTGCGCAGCACGAGTCTTGGCACAGCAAAACACTTCCTTTGGCATGCCCTTTGCAGCCTCACTCCAAACGGGGCTCTCCGCTTCATCCATCCCCTGACTCCATACTAGCACCAACGGGCTGCTAAAGCGTTTCGCAGAAAACACCAAGGAACCTGTTTCTCACTCCAAGCACAAAGCGTGCGCAGCACGAGTCTTGGCACAGCAAAACACTTCCTTTGGCATGCCCTTTGCAGCCTCACTCCAAACGGGGCTCTCCGCTTCATCCATCCCCTGACTCCATACTAGCACCAACGGGCTGCTAAAGCGTTTCGCAGAAAACACCAAGGAACCTGTTTCTCACTCCAAGCACAAAGCGTGCGCAGCACGAGTCTTGGCACAGCAAAACACTTCCTTTGGCATGCCCTTTGCAGCCTCACTCCAAACGGGGCTCTCCGCTTCATCCATCCCCTGACTCCATACTAGCACCAACGGGCTGCTAAAGCGTTTCGCAGAAAACACCAAGGAACCTGTTTCTCACTCCAAGCACAAAGCGTGCGCAGCACGAGTCTTGGCACAGCAAAACACTTCCTTTGGCATGCCCTTTGCAGCCTCACTCCAAACGGGGCTCTCCGCTTCATCCATCCCCTGACTCCATACTAGCACCAACGGGCTGCTAAAGCGTTTCGCAGAAAACACCAAGGAACCTGTTTCTCACTCCAAGCACAAAGCGTGCGCAGCACGAGTCTTGGCACAGCAAAACACTTCCTTTGGCATGCCCTTTGCAGCCTCACTCCAAACGGGGCTCTCCGCTTCATCCATCCCCTGACTCCATACTAGCACCAACGGGCTGCTAAAGCGTTTCGCAGAAAACACCAAGGAACCTGTTTCTCACTCCAAGCACAAAGCGTGCGCAGCACGAGTCTTGGCACAGCAAAACACTTCCTTTGGCATGCCCTTTGCAGCCTCACTCCAAACGGGGCTCTCCGCTTCATCCATCCCCTGACTCCATACTAGCACCAACGGGCTGCTAAAGCGTTTCGCAGAAAACACCAAGGAACCTGTTTCTCACTCCAAGCACAAAGCGTGCGCAGCACGAGTCTTGGCACAGCAAAACACTTCCTTTGGCATGCCCTTTGCAGCCTCACTCCAAACGGGGCTCTCCGCTTCATCCATCCCCTGACTCCATACTAGCACCAACGGGCTGCTAAAGCGTTTCGCAGAAAACACCAAGGAACCTGTTTCTCACTCCAAGCACAAAGCGTGCGCAGCACGAGTCTTGGCACAGCAAAACACTTCCTTTGGCATGCCCTTTGCAGCCTCACTCCAAACGGGGCTCTCCGCTTCATCCATCCCCTGACTCCATACTAGCACCAACGGGCTGCTAAAGCGTTTCGCAGAAAACACCAAGGAACCTGTTTCTCACTCCAAGCACAAAGCGTGCGCAGCACGAGTCTTGGCACAGCAAAACACTTCCTTTGGCATGCCCTTTGCAGCCTCACTCCAAACGGGGCTCTCCGCTTCATCCATCCCCTGACTCCATACTAGCACCAACGGGCTGCTAAAGCGTTTCGCAGAAAACACCAAGGAACCTGTTTCTCACTCCAAGCACAAAGCGTGCGCAGCACGAGTCTTGGCACAGCAAAACACTTCCTTTGGCATGCCCTTTGCAGCCTCACTCCAAACGGGGCTCTCCGCTTCATCCATCCCCTGACTCCATACTAGCACCAACGGGCTGCTAAAGCGTTTCGCAGAAAACACCAAGGAACCTGTTTCTCACTCCAAGCACAAAGCGTGCGCAGCACGAGTCTTGGCACAGCAAAACACTTCCTTTGGCATGCCCTTTGCAGCCTCACTCCAAACGGGGCTCTCCGCTTCATCCATCCCCTGACTCCATACTAGCACCAACGGGCTGCTAAAGCGTTTCGCAGAAAACACCAAGGAACCTGTTTCTCACTCCAAGCACAAAGCGTGCGCAGCACGAGTCTTGGCACAGCAAAACACTTCCTTTGGCATGCCCTTTGCAGCCTCACTCCAAACGGGGCTCTCCGCTTCATCCATCCCCTGACTCCATACTAGCACCAACGGGCTGCTAAAGCGTTTCGCAGAAAACACCAAGGAACCTGTTTCTCACTCCAAGCACAAAGCGTGCGCAGCACGAGTCTTGGCACAGCAAAACACTTCCTTTGGCATGCCCTTTGCAGCCTCACTCCAAACGGGGCTCTCCGCTTCATCCATCCCCTGACTCCATACTAGCACCAACGGGCTGCTAAAGCGTTTCGCAGAAAACACCAAGGAACCTGTTTCTCACTCCAAGCACAAAGCGTGCGCAGCACGAGTCTTGGCACAGCAAAACACTTCCTTTGGCATGCCCTTTGCAGCCTCACTCCAAACGGGGCTCTCCGCTTCATCCATCCCCTGACTCCATACTAGCACCAACGGGCTGCTAAAGCGTTTCGCAGAAAACACCAAGGAACCTGTTTCTCACTCCAAGCACAAAGCGTGCGCAGCACGAGTCTTGGCACAGCAAAACACTTCCTTTGGCATGCCCTTTGCAGCCTCACTCCAAACGGGGCTCTCCGCTTCATCCATCCCCTGACTCCATACTAGCACCAACGGGCTGCTAAAGCGTTTCGCAGAAAACACCAAGGAACCTGTTTCTCACTCCAAGCACAAAGCGTGCGCAGCACGAGTCTTGGCACAGCAAAACACTTCCTTTGGCATGCCCTTTGCAGCCTCACTCCAAACGGGGCTCTCCGCTTCATCCATCCCCTGACTCCATACTAGCACCAACGGGCTGCTAAAGCGTTTCGCAGAAAACACCAAGGAACCTGTTTCTCACTCCAAGCACAAAGCGTGCGCAGCACGAGTCTTGGCACAGCAAAACACTTCCTTTGGCATGCCCTTTGCAGCCTCACTCCAAACGGGGCTCTCCGCTTCATCCATCCCCTGACTCCATACTAGCACCAACGGGCTGCTAAAGCGTTTCGCAGAAAACACCAAGGAACCTGTTTCTCACTCCAAGCACAAAGCGTGCGCAGCACGAGTCTTGGCACAGCAAAACACTTCCTTTGGCATGCCCTTTGCAGCCTCACTCCAAACGGGGCTCTCCGCTTCATCCATCCCCTGACTCCATACTAGCACCAACGGGCTGCTAAAGCGTTTCGCAGAAAACACCAAGGAACCTGTTTCTCACTCCAAGCACAAAGCGTGCGCAGCACGAGTCTTGGCACAGCAAAACACTTCCTTTGGCATGCCCTTTGCAGCCTCACTCCAAACGGGGCTCTCCGCTTCATCCATCCCCTGACTCCATACTAGCACCAACGGGCTGCTAAAGCGTTTCGCAGAAAACACCAAGGAACCTGTTTCTCACTCCAAGCACAAAGCGTGCGCAGCACGAGTCTTGGCACAGCAAAACACTTCCTTTGGCATGCCCTTTGCAGCCTCACTCCAAACGGGGCTCTCCGCTTCATCCATCCCCTGACTCCATACTAGCACCAACGGGCTGCTAAAGCGTTTCGCAGAAAACACCAAGGAACCTGTTTCTCACTCCAAGCACAAAGCGTGCGCAGCACGAGTCTTGGCACAGCAAAACACTTCCTTTGGCATGCCCTTTGCAGCCTCACTCCAAACGGGGCTCTCCGCTTCATCCATCCCCTGACTCCATACTAGCACCAACGGGCTGCTAAAGCGTTTCGCAGAAAACACCAAGGAACCTGTTTCTCACTCCAAGCACAAAGCGTGCGCAGCACGAGTCTTGGCACAGCAAAACACTTCCTTTGGCATGCCCTTTGCAGCCTCACTCCAAACGGGGCTCTCCGCTTCATCCATCCCCTGACTCCATACTAGCACCAACGGGCTGCTAAAGCGTTTCGCAGAAAACACCAAGGAACCTGTTTCTCACTCCAAGCACAAAGCGTGCGCAGCACGAGTCTTGGCACAGCAAAACACTTCCTTTGGCATGCCCTTTGCAGCCTCACTCCAAACGGGGCTCTCCGCTTCATCCATCCCCTGACTCCATACTAGCACCAACGGGCTGCTAAAGCGTTTCGCAGAAAACACAAGGAACCTGTTTCTCACTCCAAGCACAAAGCGTGCGCAGCACGAGTCTTGGCACAGCAAAACACTTCCTTTGGCATGCCCTTTGCAGCCTCACTCCAAACGGGGCTCTCCGCTTCATCCATCCCCTGACTCCATACTAGCACCAACGGGCTGCTAAAGCGTTTCGCAGAAAACACCAAGGAACCTGTTTCTCACTCCAAGCACAAAGCGTGCGCAGCACGAGTCTTGGCACAGCAAAACACTTCCTTTGGCATGCCCTTTGCAGCCTCACTCCAAACGGGGCTCTCCGCTTCATCCATCCCCTGACTCCATACTAGCACCAACGGGCTGCTAAAGCGTTTCGCAGAAAACACCAAGGAACCTGTTTCTCACTCCAAGCACAAAGCGTGCGCAGCACGAGTCTTGGCACAGCAAAACACTTCCTTTGGCATGCCCTTTGCAGCCTCACTCCAAACGGGGCTCTCCGCTTCATCCATCCCCTGACTCCATACTAGCACCAACGGGCTGCTAAAGCGTTTCGCAGAAAACACCAAGGAACCTGTTTCTCACTCCAAGCACAAAGCGTGCGCAGCACGAGTCTTGGCACAGCAAAACACTTCCTTTGGCATGCCCTTTGCAGCCTCACTCCAAACGGGGCTCTCCGCTTCATCCATCCCCTGACTCCATACTAGCACCAACGGGCTGCTAAAGCGTTTCGCAGAAAACACCAAGGAACCTGTTTCTCACTCCAAGCACAAAGCGTGCGCAGCACGAGTCTTGGCACAGCAAAACACTTCCTTTGGCATGCCCTTTGCAGCCTCACTCCAAACGGGGCTCTCCGCTTCATCCATCCCCTGACTCCATACTAGCACCAACGGGCTGCTAAAGCGTTTCGCAGAAAACACCAAGGAACCTGTTTCTCACTCCAAGCACAAAGCGTGCGCAGCACGAGTCTTGGCACAGCAAAACACTTCCTTTGGCATGCCCTTTGCAGCCTCACTCCAAACGGGGCTCTCCGCTTCATCCATCCCCTGACTCCATACTAGCACCAACGGGCTGCTAAAGCGTTTCGCAGAAAACACCAAGGAACCTGTTTCTCACTCCAAGCACAAAGCGTGCGCAGCACGAGTCTTGGCACAGCAAAACACTTCCTTTGGCATGCCCTTTGCAGCCTCACTCCAAACGGGGCTCTCCGCTTCATCCATCCCCTGACTCCATACTAGCACCAACGGGCTGCTAAAGCGTTTCGCAGAAAACACCAAGGAACCTGTTTCTCACTCCAAGCACAAAGCGTGCGCAGCACGAGTCTTGGCACAGCAAAACACTTCCTTTGGCATGCCCTTTGCAGCCTCACTCCAAACGGGGCTCTCCGCTTCATCCATCCCCTGACTCCATACTAGCACCAACGGGCTGCTAAAGCGTTTCGCAGAAAACACCAAGGAACCTGTTTCTCACTCCAAGCACAAAGCGTGCGCAGCACGAGTCTTGGCACAGCAAAACACTTCCTTTGGCATGCCCTTTGCAGCCTCACTCCAAACGGGGCTCTCCGCTTCATCCATCCCCTGACTCCATACTAGCACCAACGGGCTGCTAAAGCGTTTCGCAGAAAACACCAAGGAACCTGTTTCTCACTCCAAGCACAAAGCGTGCGCAGCACGAGTCTTGGCACAGCAAAACACTTCCTTTGGCATGCCCTTTGCAGCCTCACTCCAAACGGGGCTCTCCGCTTCATCCATCCCCTGACTCCATACTAGCACCAACGGGCTGCTAAAGCGTTTCGCAGAAAACACCAAGGAACCTGTTTCTCACTCCAAGCACAAAGCGTGCGCAGCACGAGTCTTGGCACAGCAAAACACTTCCTTTGGCATGCCCTTTGCAGCCTCACTCCAAACGGGGCTCTCCGCTTCATCCATCCCCTGACTCCATACTAGCACCAACGGGCTGCTAAAGCGTTTCGCAGAAAACACCAAGGAACCTGTTTCTCACTCCAAGCACAAAGCGTGCGCAGCACGAGTCTTGGCACAGCAAAACACTTCCTTTGGCATGCCCTTTGCAGCCTCACTCCAAACGGGGCTCTCCGCTTCATCCATCCCCTGACTCCATACTAGCACCAACGGGCTGCTAAAGCGTTTCGCAGAAAACACCAAGGAACCTGTTTCTCACTCCAAGCACAAAGCGTGCGCAGCACGAGTCTTGGCACAGCAAAACACTTCCTTTGGCATGCCCTTTGCAGCCTCACTCCAAACGGGGCTCTCCGCTTCATCCATCCCCTGACTCCATACTAGCACCAACGGGCTGCTAAAGCGTTTCGCAGAAAACACCAAGGAACCTGTTTCTCACTCCAAGCACAAAGCGTGCGCAGCACGAGTCTTGGCACAGCAAAACACTTCCTTTGGCATGCCCTTTGCAGCCTCACTCCAAACGGGGCTCTCCGCTTCATCCATCCCCTGACTCCATACTAGCACCAACGGGCTGCTAAAGCGTTTCGCAGAAAACACCAAGGAACCTGTTTCTCACTCCAAGCACAAAGCGTGCGCAGCACGAGTCTTGGCACAGCAAAACACTTCCTTTGGCATGCCCTTTGCAGCCTCACTCCAAACGGGGCTCTCCGCTTCATCCATCCCCTGACTCCATACTAGCACCAACGGGCTGCTAAAGCGTTTCGCAGAAAACACCAAGGAACCTGTTTCTCACTCCAAGCACAAAGCGTGCGCAGCACGAGTCTTGGCACAGCAAAACACTTCCTTTGGCATGCCCTTTGCAGCCTCACTCCAAACGGGGCTCTCCGCTTCATCCATCCCCTGACTCCATACTAGCACCAACGGGCTGCTAAAGCGTTTCGCAGAAAACACCAAGGAACCTGTTTCTCACTCCAAGCACAAAGCGTGCGCAGCACGAGTCTTGGCACAGCAAAACACTTCCTTTGGCATGCCCTTTGCAGCCTCACTCCAAACGGGGCTCTCCGCTTCATCCATCCCCTGACTCCATACTAGCACCAACGGGCTGCTAAAGCGTTTCGCAGAAAACACCAAGGAACCTGTTTCTCACTCCAAGCACAAAGCGTGCGCAGCACGAGTCTTGGCACAGCAAAACACTTCCTTTGGCATGCCCTTTGCAGCCTCACTCCAAACGGGGCTCTCCGCTTCATCCATCCCCTGACTCCATACTAGCACCAACGGGCTGCTAAAGCGTTTCGCAGAAAACACCAAGGAACCTGTTTCTCACTCCAAGCACAAAGCGTGCGCAGCACGAGTCTTGGCACAGCAAAACACTTCCTTTGGCATGCCCTTTGCAGCCTCACTCCAAACGGGGCTCTCCGCTTCATCCATCCCCTGACTCCATACTAGCACCAACGGGCTGCTAAAGCGTTTCGCAGAAAACACCAAGGAACCTGTTTCTCACTCCAAGCACAAAGCGTGCGCAGCACGAGTCTTGGCACAGCAAAACACTTCCTTTGGCATGCCCTTTGCAGCCTCACTCCAAACGGGGCTCTCCGCTTCATCCATCCCCTGACTCCATACTAGCACCAACGGGCTGCTAAAGCGTTTCGCAGAAAACACCAAGGAACCTGTTTCTCACTCCAAGCACAAAGCGTGCGCAGCACGAGTCTTGGCACAGCAAAACACTTCCTTTGGCATGCCCTTTGCAGCCTCACTCCAAACGGGGCTCTCCGCTTCATCCATCCCCTGACTCCATACTAGCACCAACGGGCTGCTAAAGCGTTTCGCAGAAAACACCAAGGAACCTGTTTCTCACTCCAAGCACAAAGCGTGCGCAGCACGAGTCTTGGCACAGCAAAACACTTCCTTTGGCATGCCCTTTGCAGCCTCACTCCAAACGGGGCTCTCCGCTTCATCCATCCCCTGACTCCATACTAGCACCAACGGGCTGCTAAAGCGTTTCGCAGAAAACACCAAGGAACCTGTTTCTCACTCCAAGCACAAAGCGTGCGCAGCACGAGTCTTGGCACAGCAAAACACTTCCTTTGGCATGCCCTTTGCAGCCTCACTCCAAACGGGGCTCTCCGCTTCATCCATCCCCTGACTCCATACTAGCACCAACGGGCTGCTAAAGCGTTTCGCAGAAAACACCAAGGAACCTGTTTCTCACTCCAAGCACAAAGCGTGCGCAGCACGAGTCTTGGCACAGCAAAACACTTCCTTTGGCATGCCCTTTGCAGCCTCACTCCAAACGGGGCTCTCCGCTTCATCCATCCCCTGACTCCATACTAGCACCAACGGGCTGCTAAAGCGTTTCGCAGAAAACACCAAGGAACCTGTTTCTCACTCCAAGCACAAAGCGTGCGCAGCACGAGTCTTGGCACAGCAAAACACTTCCTTTGGCATGCCCTTTGCAGCCTCACTCCAAACGGGGCTCTCCGCTTCATCCATCCCCTGACTCCATACTAGCACCAACGGGCTGCTAAAGCGTTTCGCAGAAAACACCAAGGAACCTGTTTCTCACTCCAAGCACAAAGCGTGCGCAGCACGAGTCTTGGCACAGCAAAACACTTCCTTTGGCATGCCCTTTGCAGCCTCACTCCAAACGGGGCTCTCCGCTTCATCCATCCCCTGACTCCATACTAGCACCAACGGGCTGCTAAAGCGTTTCGCAGAAAACACCAAGGAACCTGTTTCTCACTCCAAGCACAAAGCGTGCGCAGCACGAGTCTTGGCACAGCAAAACACTTCCTTTGGCATGCCCTTTGCAGCCTCACTCCAAACGGGGCTCTCCGCTTCATCCATCCCCTGACTCCATACTAGCACCAACGGGCTGCTAAAGCGTTTCGCAGAAAACACCAAGGAACCTGTTTCTCACTCCAAGCACAAAGCGTGCGCAGCACGAGTCTTGGCACAGCAAAACACTTCCTTTGGCATGCCCTTTGCAGCCTCACTCCAAACGGGGCTCTCCGCTTCATCCATCCCCTGACTCCATACTAGCACCAACGGGCTGCTAAAGCGTTTCGCAGAAAACACCAAGGAACCTGTTTCTCACTCCAAGCACAAAGCGTGCGCAGCACGAGTCTTGGCACAGCAAAACACTTCCTTTGGCATGCCCTTTGCAGCCTCACTCCAAACGGGGCTCTCCGCTTCATCCATCCCCTGACTCCATACTAGCACCAACGGGCTGCTAAAGCGTTTCGCAGAAAACACCAAGGAACCTGTTTCTCACTCCAAGCACAAAGCGTGCGCAGCACGAGTCTTGGCACAGCAAAACACTTCCTTTGGCATGCCCTTTGCAGCCTCACTCCAAACGGGGCTCTCCGCTTCATCCATCCCCTGACTCCATACTAGCACCAACGGGCTGCTAAAGCGTTTCGCAGAAAACACCAAGGAACCTGTTTCTCACTCCAAGCACAAAGCGTGCGCAGCACGAGTCTTGGCACAGCAAAACACTTCCTTTGGCATGCCCTTTGCAGCCTCACTCCAAACGGGGCTCTCCGCTTCATCCATCCCCTGACTCCATACTAGCACCAACGGGCTGCTAAAGCGTTTCGCAGAAAACACCAAGGAACCTGTTTCTCACTCCAAGCACAAAGCGTGCGCAGCACGAGTCTTGGCACAGCAAAACACTTCTCTTGGCATGCCCTTTGCAGCCTCACTCCAAACGGGGCTCTCCGCTTCATCCATCCCCTGACTCCATACTAGCACCAACGGGCTGCTAAAGCGTTTCGCAGAAAACACCAAGGAACCTGTTTCTCACTCCAAGCACAAAGCGTGCGCAGCACGAGTCTTGGCACAGCAAAACACTTCCTTTGGCATGCCCTTTGCAGCCTCACTCCAAACGGGGCTCTCCGCTTCATCCATCCCCTGACTCCATACTAGCACCAACGGGCTGCTAAAGCGTTTCGCAGAAAACACCAAGGAACCTGTTTCTCACTCCAAGCACAAAGCGTGCGCAGCACGAGTCTTGGCACAGCAAAACACTTCCTTTGGCATGCCCTTTGCAGCCTCACTCCAAACGGGGCTCTCCGCTTCATCCATCCCCTGACTCCATACTAGCACCAACGGGCTGCTAAAGCGTTTCGCAGAAAACACCAAAGAACCTGTTTCTCACTCCAAGCACAAAGCGTGCGCAGCACGAGTCTTGGCACAGCAAAACACTTCCTTTGGCATGCTCTTTGCAGCCTCACTCCAAACGGGGCTCTCCACTTCATCCATCCCCTGACTCCATACTAGCACCAACGGGCTGCTAAAGCGTTTCGCCGAAAACACCAAGGAACCTGTTTCTCACTCCAAGCACAAAGCGTGCGCAGCACGAGTCTTGGCACAGCAAAACGCTTC
>NW_028289844.1:0-25693 GCF_059628265.1 Tinamus guttatus | reverse complement strand
CAAAGCGTGCGCAGCACGAGTCTTGGCACAGCAAAACACTTCCTTTGGCATGCCCTTTGCAGCCTCACTCCAAACGGGGCTCTCCGCTTCATCCATCCCCTGACTCCATACTAGCACCAACGGGCTGCTAAAGCGTTTCGCAGAAAACACCAAGGAACCTGTTTCTCACTCCAAGCACAAAGCGTGCGCAGCACGAGTCTTGGCACAGCAAAACACTTCCTTTGGCATGCCCTTTGCAGCCTCACTCCAAACGGGGCTCTCCGCTTCATCCATCCCCTGACTCCATACTAGCACCAACGGGCTGCTAAAGCGTTTCGCAGAAAACACCAAGGAACCTGTTTCTCACTCCAAGCACAAAGCGTGCGCAGCACGAGTCTTGGCACAGCAAAACACTTCCTTTGGCATGCCCTTTGCAGCCTCACTCCAAACGGGGCTCTCCGCTTCATCCATCCCCTGACTCCATACTAGCACCAACGGGCTGCTAAAGCGTTTCGCAGAAAACACCAAGGAACCTGTTTCTCACTCCAAGCACAAAGCGTGCGCAGCACGAGTCTTGGCACAGCAAAACACTTCCTTTGGCATGCCCTTTGCAGCCTCACTCCAAACGGGGCTCTCCGCTTCATCCATCCCCTGACTCCATACTAGCACCAACGGGCTGCTAAAGCGTTTCGCAGAAAACACCAAGGAACCTGTTTCTCACTCCAACCACAAAGCGTGCGCAGCACGAGTCTTGGCACAGCAAAACACTTCCTTTGGCATGCCCTTTGCAGCCTCACTCCAAACGGGGCTCTCCGCTTCATCCATCCCCTGACTCCATACTAGCACCAACGGGCTGCTAAAGCGTTTCGCAGAAAACACCAAGGAACCTGTTTCTCACTCCAAGCACAAAGCGTGCGCAGCACGAGTCTTGGCACAGCAAAACACTTCCTTTGGCATGCCCTTTGCAGCCTCACTCCAAACGGGGCTCTCCGCTTCATCCATCCCCTGACTCCATACTAGCACCAACGGGCTGCTAAAGCGTTTCGCAGAAAACACCAAGGAACCTGTTTCTCACTCCAACCACAAAGCGTGCGCAGCACGAGTCTTGGCACAGCAAAACACTTCCTTTGGCATGCCCTTTGCAGCCTCACTCCAAACGGGGCTCTCCGCTTCATCCATCCCCTGACTCCATACTAGCACCAACGGGCTGCTAAAGCGTTTCGCAGAAAACACCAAGGAACCTGTTTCTCACTCCAAGCACAAAGCGTGCGCAGCACGAGTCTTGGCACAGCAAAACACTTCCTTTGGCATGCCCTTTGCAGCCTCACTCCAAACGGGGCTCTCCGCTTCATCCATCCCCTGACTCCATACTAGCACCAACGGGCTGCTAAAGCGTTTCGCAGAAAACACCAAGGAACCTGTTTCTCACTCCAACCACAAAGCTGTGCGCAGCACGAGTCTTGGCACAGCAAAACACTTCCTTTGGCATGCCCTTTGCAGCCTCACTCCAAACGGGGCTCTCCGCTTCATCCATCCCCTGACTCCATACTAGCACCAACGGGCTGCTAAAGCGTTTCGCAGAAAACACCAAGGAACCTGTTTCTCACTCCAAGCACAAAGCGTGCGCAGCACGAGTCTTGGCACAGCAAAACACTTCCTTTGGCATGCCCTTTGCAGCCTCACTCCAAACGGGGCTCTCCGCTTCATCCATCCCCTGACTCCATACTAGCACCAACGGGCTGCTAAAGCGTTTCGCAGAAAACACCAAGGAACCTGTTTCTCACTCCAACCACAAAGCGTGCGCAGCACGAGTCTTGGCACAGCAAAACACTTCTCTTGGCATGCCCTTTGCAGCCTCACTCCAAACGGGGCTCTCCGCTTCATCCATCCCCTGACTCCATACTAGCACCAACGGGCTGCTAAAGCGTTTCGCAGAAAACACCAAGGAACCTGTTTCTCACTCCAACCACAAAGCGTGCGCAGCACGAGTCTTGGCACAGCAAAACACTTCCTTTGGCATGCCCTTTGCAGCCTCACTCCAAACGGGGCTCTCCGCTTCATCCATCCCCTGACTCCATACTAGCACCAACGGGCTGCTAAAGCGTTTCGCAGAAAACACCAAGGAACCTGTTTCTCACTCCAACCACAAAGCGTGCGCAGCACGAGTCTTGGCACAGCAAAACACTTCTCTTGGCATGCCCTTTGCAGCCTCACTCCAAACGGGGCTCTCCGCTTCATCCATCCCCTGACTCCATACTAGCACCAACGGGCTGCTAAAGCGTTTCGCAGAAAACACCAAGGAACCTGTTTCTCACTCCAAGCACAAAGCGTGCGCAGCACGAGTCTTGGCACAGCAAAACACTTCCTTTGGCATGCCCTTTGCAGCCTCACTCCAAACGGGGCTCTCCGCTTCATCCATCCCCTGACTCCATACTAGCACCAACGGGCTGCTAAAGCGTTTCGCAGAAAACACCAAGGAACCTGTTTCTCACTCCAACCACAAAGCGTGCGCAGCACGAGTCTTGGCACAGCAAAACACTTCCTTTGGCATGCCCTTTGCAGCCTCACTCCAAACGGGGCTCTCCGCTTCATCCATCCCCTGACTCCATACTAGCACCAACGGGCTGCTAAAGCGTTTCGCAGAAAACACCAAGGAACCTGTTTCTCACTCCAACCACAAAGCGTGCGCAGCACGAGTCTTGGCACAGCAAAACACTTCCTTTGGCATGCCCTTTGCAGCCTCACTCCAAACGGGGCTCTCCGCTTCATCCATCCCCTGACTCCATACTAGCACCAACGGGCTGCTAAAGCGTTTCGCAGAAAACACCAAGGAACCTGTTTCTCACTCCAAGCACAAAGCGTGCGCAGCACGAGTCTTGGCACAGCAAAACACTTCCTTTGGCATGCCCTTTGCAGCCTCACTCCAAACGGGGCTCTCCGCTTCATCCATCCCCTGACTCCATACTAGCACCAACGGGCTGCTAAAGCGTTTCGCAGAAAACACCAAGGAACCTGTTTCTCACTCCAACCACAAAGCGTGCGCAGCACGAGTCTTGGCACAGCAAAACACTTCCTTTGGCATGCCCTTTGCAGCCTCACTCCAAACGGGGCTCTCCGCTTCATCCATCCCCTGACTCCATACTAGCACCAACGGGCTGCTAAAGCGTTTCGCAGAAAACACCAAGGAACCTGTTTCTCACTCCAAGCACAAAGCGTGCGCAGCACGAGTCTTGGCACAGCAAAACACTTCCTTTGGCATGCCCTTTGCAGCCTCACTCCAAACGGGGCTCTCCGCTTCATCCATCCCCTGACTCCATACTAGCACCAACGGGCTGCTAAAGCGTTTCGCAGAAAACACCAAGGAACCTGTTTCTCACTCCAACCACAAAGCTGTGCGCAGCACGAGTCTTGGCACAGCAAAACACTTCCTTTGGCATGCCCTTTGCAGCCTCACTCCAAACGGGGCTCTCCGCTTCATCCATCCCCTGACTCCATACTAGCACCAACGGGCTGCTAAAGCGTTTCGCAGAAAACACCAAGGAACCTGTTTCTCACTCCAAGCACAAAGCGTGCGCAGCACGAGTCTTGGCACAGCAAAACACTTCCTTTGGCATGCCCTTTGCAGCCTCACTCCAAACGGGGCTCTCCGCTTCATCCATCCCCTGACTCCATACTAGCACCAACGGGCTGCTAAAGCGTTTCGCAGAAAACACCAAGGAACCTGTTTCTCACTCCAAGCACAAAGCGTGCGCAGCACGAGTCTTGGCACAGCAAAACACTTCCTTTGGCATGCCCTTTGCAGCCTCACTCCAAACGGGGCTCTCCGCTTCATCCATCCCCTGACTCCATACTAGCACCAACGGGCTGCTAAAGCGTTTCGCAGAAAACACCAAGGAACCTGTTTCTCACTCCAACCACAAAGCGTGCGCAGCACGAGTCTTGGCACAGCAAAACACTTCCTTTGGCATGCCCTTTGCAGCCTCACTCCAAACGGGGCTCTCCGCTTCATCCATCCCCTGACTCCATACTAGCACCAACGGGCTGCTAAAGCGTTTCGCAGAAAACACCAAGGAACCTGTTTCTCACTCCAAGCACAAAGCGTGCGCAGCACGAGTCTTGGCACAGCAAAACACTTCCTTTGGCATGCCCTTTGCAGCCTCACTCCAAACGGGGCTCTCCGCTTCATCCATCCCCTGACTCCATACTAGCACCAACGGGCTGCTAAAGCGTTTCGCAGAAAACACCAAGGAACCTGTTTCTCACTCCAACCACAAAGTGTGCGCAGCACGAGTCTTGGCACAGCAAAACACTTCCTTTGGCATGCCCTTTGCAGCCTCACTCCAAACGGGGCTCTCCGCTTCATCCATCCCCTGACTCCATACTAGCACCAACGGGCTGCTAAAGCGTTTCGCAGAAAACACCAAGGAACCTGTTTCTCACTCCAAGCACAAAGCGTGCGCAGCACGAGTCTTGGCACAGCAAAACACTTCCTTTGGCATGCCCTTTGCAGCCTCACTCCAAACGGGGCTCTCCGCTTCATCCATCCCCTGACTCCATACTAGCACCAACGGGCTGCTAAAGCGTTTCGCAGAAAACACCAAGGAACCTGTTTCTCACTCCAACCACAAGGCGTGCGCAGCACGAGTCTTGGCACAGCAAAACACTTCTCTTGGCATGCCCTTTGCAGCCTCACTCCAAACGGGGCTCTCCGCTTCATCCATCCCCTGACTCCATACTAGCACCAACGGGCTGCTAAAGCGTTTCGCAGAAAACACCAAGGAACCTGTTTCTCACTCCAAGCACAAAGCGTGCGCAGCACGAGTCTTGGCACAGCAAAACACTTCCTTTGGCATGCCCTTTGCAGCCTCACTCCAAACGGGGCTCTCCGCTTCATCCATCCCCTGACTCCATACTAGCACCAACGGGCTGCTAAAGCGTTTCGCAGAAAACACCAAGGAACCTGTTTCTCACTCCAACCACAAAGTGTGCGCAGCACGAGTCTTGGCACAGCAAAACACTTCCTTTGGCATGCCCTTTGCAGCCTCACTCCAAACGGGGCTCTCCGCTTCATCCATCCCCTGACTCCATACTAGCACCAACGGGCTGCTAAAGCGTTTCGCAGAAAACACCAAGGAACCTGTTTCTCACTCCAAGCACAAAGCGTGCGCAGCACGAGTCTTGGCACAGCAAAACACTTCCTTTGGCATGCCCTTTGCAGCCTCACTCCAAACGGGGCTCTCCGCTTCATCCATCCCCTGACTCCATACTAGCACCAACGGGCTGCTAAAGCGTTTCGCAGAAAACACCAAGGAACCTGTTTCTCACTCCAACCACAAAGCGTGCGCAGCACGAGTCTTGGCACAGCAAAACACTTCTCCTGGCATGCCCTTTGCAGCCTCACTCCAAACGGGGCTCTCCGCTTCATCCATCCCCTGACTCCATACTAGCACCGACGGGCTGCTAAAGCGTTTCGCAGAAAACACCAAGGAACCTGTTTCTCACTCCAACCACAAAGCGTGCGCAACACGAGTCTTGGCACAGCAAAACACTTCCCTTGGCATGCCCTTTGCAGCCTCACTCCAAACGGGGCTCTCCGCTTCATCCATCCCCTGACTCCATACTAGCACCAACGGGCTGCTAAAGCGTTTCGCAGAAAACACCAAGGAACCTGTTTCTCACTCCAACCACAAAGCGTGCGCAGCACGAGTCTTGGCACAGCAAAACACTTCTCTTGGCATGCCCTTTGCAGCCTCACTCCAAACGGGGCTCTCCGCTTCATCCATCCCCTGACTCCATACTAGCACCAACGGGCTGCTAAAGCGTTTCGCAGAAAACACCAAGGAACCTGTTTCTCACTCCAAGCACAAAGCGTGCGCAGCACGAGTCTTGGCACAGCAAAACACTTCCTTTGGCATGCCCTTTGCAGCCTCACTCCAAACGGGGCTCTCCGCTTCATCCATCCCCTGACTCCATACTAGCACCAACGGGCTGCTAAAGCGTTTCGCAGAAAACACCAAGGAACCTGTTTCTCACTCCAAGCACAAAGCGTGCGCAGCACGAGTCTTGGCACAGCAAAACACTTCTCTTGGCATGCCCTTTGCAGCCTCACTCCAAACGGGGCTCTCCGCTTCATCCATCCCCTGACTCCATACTAGCACCAACGGGCTGCTAAAGCCTTTCGCAGAAAACACCAACAAACCTGTTCCTCACTCCAACCACAAAGCGTGCGCAGCACGAGTCTTGGCACAGCAAAACACTTCCTTTGGCATGCCCTTTGCAGCCTCACTCCAAACGGGGCTCTCCGCTTTATCCATCCCCTGACTCCATACTAGCACCAACGGCCTGCTAAAGCGTTTCGCAGAAAACACCAAGGAACCTGTTTCTCACTCCAAGCACAAAGTGTGCGCAGCACGAGTCTTGGCACAGCAAAACACTTCCTTTGGCATGCCCTTTGCAGCCTCACTCCAAACGGGGCTCTCCGCTTCATCCATCCCCTGACTCCATACTAGCACCAACGGGCTGCTAAAGCGTTTCGCAGAAAACACCAAGGAACCTGTTTCTCACTCCAACCACAAGGCGTGCGCAGCACGAGTCTTGGCACAGCAAAACACTTCTCTTGGCATGCCCTTTGCAGCCTCACTCCAAACGGGGCTCTCCGCTTCATCCATCCCCTGACTCCATACTAGCACCAACGGGCTGCTAAAGCGTTTCGCAGAAAACACCAAGGAACCTGTTTCTCACTCCAAGCACAAAGCGTGCGCAGCACGAGTCTTGGCACAGCAAAACACTTCCTTTGGCATGCCCTTTGCAGCCTCACTCCAAACGGGGCTCTCCGCTTCATCCATCCCCTGACTCCATACTAGCACCAACGGGCTGCTAAAGCGTTTCGCAGAAAACACCAAGGAACCTGTTTCTCACTCCAAGCACAAAGCGTGCGCAGCACGAGTCTTGGCACAGCAAAACACTTCCTTTGGCATGCCCTTTGCAGCCTCACTCCAAACGGGGCTCTCCGCTTCATCCATCCCCTGACTCCATACTAGCACCAACGGGCTGCTAAAGCGTTTCGCAGAAAACACCAAGGAACCTGTTTCTCACTCCAAGCACAAAGCGTGCGCAGCACGAGTCTTGGCACAGCAAAACACTTCTCTTGGCATGCCCTTTGCAGCCTCACTCCAAACGGGGCTCTCCGCTTCATCCATCCCCTGACTCCATACTAGCACCAACGGGCTGCTAAAGCGTTTCGCAGAAAACACCAAGGAACCTGTTTCTCACTCCAACCACAAAGCGTGCGCAGCACGAGTCTTGGCACAGCAAAACACTTCCTTTGGCATGCCCTTTGCAGCCTCACTCCAAACGGGGCTCTCCGCTTCATCCATCCCCTGACTCCATACTAGCACCAACGGGCTGCTAAAGCGTTTCGCAGAAAACACCAAGGAACCTGTTTCTCACTCCAACCACAAAGCGTGCGCAGCACGAGTCTTGGCACAGCAAAATACTTCCTTTGGCATGCCCTTTGCAGCCTCACTCCAAACGGGGCTCTCCGCTTCATCCATCCCCTGACTCCATACTAGCACCAACGGGCTGCTAAAGCGTTTCGCAGAAAACACCAAGGAACCTGTTTCTCACTCCAAGCACAAAGCGTGCGCAGCACGAGTCTTGGCACAGCAAAACACTTCCTTTGGCATGCCCTTTGCAGCCTCACTCCAAACGGGGCTCTCCGCTTCATCCATCCCCTGACTCCATACTAGCACCAACGGGCTGCTAAAGCGTTTCGCAGAAAACACCAAGGAACCTGTTTCTCACTCCAAACACAAAGCGTGCGCAGCACGAGTCTTGGCACAGCAAAACACTTCTCTTGGCATGCCCTTTGCAGCCTCACTCCAAATGGGGCTCTCCGCTTCATCCATCCCCTGACTCCATACTAGCACCAACGGGCTGCTAAAGCGTTTCGCAGAAAACACCAAGGAACCTGTTTCTCACTCCAACCACAAAGCGTACGCAGCACGAGTCTTGGCACAGCAAAACACTTCTCTTGGCATGCCCTTTGCAGCCTCACTCCAAACGGGGCTCTCCGCTTCATCCATCCCCTGACTCCATCCTAGCACCAACGGGCTGCTAAAGCGTTTCGCAGAAAACACCAAGGAACCTGTTTCTCACTCCAACCACAAAGCGTGCGCAGCACGAGTCTTGGCACAGCAAAACACTTCCTTTGGCATGCCCTTTGCAGCCTCACTCCAAACGGGGCTCTCCGCTTCATCCATCCCCTGACTCCATACTAGCACCAACGGGCTGCTAAAGCGTTTCGCAGAAAACACCAAGGAACCTGTTTCTCACTCCAACCACAAAGCGTGCGCAGCACGAGTCTTGGCACAGCAAAACACTTCTCTTGGCATGCCCTTTGCAGCCTCACTCCAAATGGGGCTCTCCGCTTCATCCATCCCCTGACTCCATACTAGCACCAACGGGCTGCTAAAGCGTTTCGCAGAAAACACCAAGGAACCTGTTTCTCACTCCAACCACAAAGCGTGCGCAGCACGAGTCTTGGCACAGCAAAACACTTCCTTTGGCATGCCCTTTGCAGCCTCACTCCAAACGGGGCTCTCCGCTTCATCCATCCCCTGACTCCATACTAGCACCAACGGGCTGCTAAAGCGTTTCGCAGAAAACACCAAGGAACCTGTTTCTCACTCCAACCACAAAGCGTGCGCAGCACGAGTCTTGGCACAGCAAAACACTTCTCTTGGCATGCCCTTTGCAGCCTCACTCCAAATGGGGCTCTCCGCTTCATCCATCCCCTGACTCCATACTAGCACCAACGGGCTGCTAAAGCGTTTCGCAGAAAACACCAAGGAACCTGTTTCTCACTCCAACCACAAAGCGTGCGCAGCACGAGTCTTGGCACAGCAAAACACTTCCTTTGGCATGCCCTTTGCAGCCTCACTCCAAACGGGGCTCTCCGCTTCATCCATCCCCTGACTCCATACTAGCACCAACGGGCTGCTAAAGCGTTTCGCAGAAAACACCAAGGAACCTGTTTCTCACTCCAACCACAAAGCGTACGCAGCACGAGTCTTGGCACAGCAAAACACTTCTCTTGGCATGCCCTTTGCAGCCTCACTCCAAACGGTGCTCTCCGCTTCATCCATCCCCTGACTCCATACTAGCACCAACGGGCTGCTAAAGCCTTTCGCAGAAAACACCAACAAACCTGTTCCTCACTCCAACCACAAAGCGTGCGCAGCACGAGTCTTGGCACAGCAAAACACTTCCTTTGGCATGCCCTTTGCAGCCTCACTCCAAACGGGGCTCTCCGCTTTATCCATCCCCTCACTCCATACTAGCACCAACGGGCTGCTAAAGCGTTTCGCAGAAAACACCAAGGAAACTGTTTCTCACTCCAACCACAAAGCGTGCGCAGCACGAGTCTTGGAACAGCAAAACACTTCCTTTGGCATGCCCTTTGCAGCCTCACTCCAAACGGGGCTCTCCGCTTCATCCATCCCCTGACTCCATACTAGCACCAACGGGCTGCTAAAGCGTTTCGCAGAAAACACCAAGGAACCTGTTTCTCACTCCAAGCACAAAGCGTGCGCAGCACGAGTCTTGGCACAGCAAAACACTTCTCTTGGCATGCCCTTTGCAGCCTCACTCCAAACGGGGCTCTCCGCTTCATGCATCCCCTGACTCCATACTAGCACCAACGGGCTGCTAAAGCGTTTCGCAGAAAACACCAAGGAACCTGTTTCTCACTCCAACCACAAACCGTGCGCAGCATGAGTCTTGGCACAGCAAAACACTTCTCTTGGCATGCCCTTTGCAGCCTCACTCCAAACGGGGCTCTCCGCTTCATCCATCCCCTGACTCCATACTAGCACCAACGGGCTGCTAAAGCGTTTCGCAGAAAACACCAAGGAACCTGTTTCTCACTCCAAGCACAAAGCGTGCGCAGCACGAGTCTTGGCACAGCAAAACACTTCCTTTGGCATGCCCTTTGCAGCCTCACTCCAAACGGGGCTCTCCGCTTTATCCATCCCCTGACTCCATACTAGCACCAACGGGCTGCTAAAGCGTTTCGCAGAAAACACCAAGGAAACTGTTTCTCACTCCAACCACAAAGCGTGCGCAGCACGAGTCTTGGAACAGCAAAACACTTCCTTTGGCATGCCCTTTGCAGCCTCACTCCAAACGGGGCTCTCCGCTTCATCCATCCCCTGACTCCATACTAGCACCAACGGGCTGCTAAAGCGTTTCGCAGAAAACACCAAGGAACCTGTTTCTCACTCCAAGCACAAAGCGTGCGCAGCACGAGTCTTGGCACAGCAAAACACTTCTCTTGGCATACCCTTTGCAGCCTCACTCCAAACGGGGCTCTCCGCTTCATGCATCCCCTGACTCCATACTAGCACCAACGGGCTGCTAAAGCGTTTCGCAGAAAACACCAAGGAACCTGTTTCTCACTCCAACCACAAAGCGTGCGCAGCATGAGTCTTGGCACAGCAAAACACTTCTCTTGGCATGCCCTTTGCAGCCTCACTCCAAACGGGGCTCTCCGCTTCATCCATCCCCTGACTCCATACTAGCACCAACGGGCTGCTAAAGCGTTTCGCAGAAAACACCAAGGAACCTGTTTCTCACTCCAAGCACAAAGCGTGCGCAGCACGAGTCTTGGCACAGCAAAACACTTCCTTTGGCATGCCCTTTGCAGCCTCACTCCAAACGGGGCTCTCCGCTTCATCCATCCCCTGACTCCATACTAGCACCAACGGGCTGCTAAAGCGTTTCGCAGAAAACACCAAGGAAACTGTTTCTCACTCCAACCACAAAGCGTGCGCAGCACGAGTCTTGGAACAGCAAAACACTTCCTTTGGCATGCCCTTTGCAGCCTCACTCCAAACGGGGCTCTCCGCTTCATCCATCCCCTGACTCCATACTAGCACCAACGGGCTGCTAAAGCGTTTCGCAGAAAACACCAAGGAACCTGTTTCTCACTCCAAGCACAAAGCGTGCGCAGCACGAGTCTTGGCACAGCAAAACACTTCTCTTGGCATACCCTTTGCAGCCTCACTCCAAACGGGGCTCTCCGCTTCATGCATCCCCTGACTCCATACTAGCACCAACGGGCTGCTAAAGCGTTTCGCAGAAAACACCAAGGAACCTGTTTCTCACTCCAACCACAAAGCGTGCGCAGCATGAGTCTTGGCACAGCAAAACACTTCTCTTGGCATGCCCTTTGCAGCCTCACTCCAAACGGGGCTCTCCGCTTCATCCATCCCCTGACTCCATACTAGCACCAACGGGCTGCTAAAGCGTTTCGCAGAAAACACCAAGGAACCTGTTTCTCACTCCAAGCACAAAGCGTGCGCAGCACGAGTCTTGGCACAGCAAAACACTTCCTTTGGCATGCCCTTTGCAGCCTCACTCCAAACGGGGCTCTCCGCTTCATCCATCCCCTGACTCCATACTAGCACCAACGGGCTGCTAAAGCGTTTCGCAGAAAACACCAAGGAACCTGTTTCTCACTCCAACCACAAAGCGTGCGCAGCACGAGTCTTGGCACAGCAAAACACTTCCTTTGGCATGCCCTTTGCAGCCTCACTCCAAACGGGGCTCTCCGCTTCATCCATCCCCTGACTCCATACTAGCACCAACGGGCTGCTAAAGCGTTTCGCAGAAAACACCAAGGAACCTGTTTCTCACTCCAAGCACAAAGCGTGCGCAGCACGAGTCTTGGCACAGCAAAACACTTCTCTTGGCATGCCCTTTGCAGCCTCACTCCAAACGGGATTCTCCGCTTCATCCATCCCCTGACTCCATACTAGCACCAACGGGCTGCTAAAGCGTTTCGCAGAAAACACCAAGGAACCTGTTTCTCACTCCAAGCACAAAGCGTGCGCAGCACGAGTCTTGGCACAGCAAAACACTTCCTTTGGCATGCCCTTTGCAGCCTCACTCCAAACGGGGCTCTCCGCTTCATCCATCCCCTGACTCCATACTAGCACCAACGGGCTGCTAAAGCGTTTCGCAGAAAACACCAAGGAACCTGTTTCTCACTCCAACCACAAAGCGTGCGCAGCACGAGTCTTGGCACAGCAAAACACTTCCTTTGGCATGCCCTTTGCAGCCTCACTCCAAACGGGGCTCTCCGCTTCATCCATCCCCTGACTCCATACTAGCACCAACGGGCTGCTAAAGCGTTTCGCAGAAAACACCAAGGAACCTGTTTCTCACTCCAACCACAAAGCGTGCGCAGCACGAGTCTTGGCACAGCAAAACACTTCCTTTGGCATGCCCTTTGCAGCCTCACTCCAAACGGGGCTCTCCGCTTCATCCATCCCCTGACTCCATACTAGCACCAACGGGCTGCTAAAGCGTTTCGCAGAAAACACCAAGGAACCTGTTTCTCACTCCAAGCACAAAGCGTGCGCAGCACGAGTCTTGGCACAGCAAAACACTTCTCTTGGCATGCCCTTTGCAGCCTCACTCCAAATGGGGCTCTCCGCTTCATCCATCCCCTGACTCCATACTAGCACCAACGGGCTGCTAAAGCGTTTCGCAGAAAACACCAAGGAACCTGTTTCTCACTCCAACCACAAAGCGTGCGCAGCACGAGTCTTGGCACAGCAAAACACTTCTCTTGGCATGCCCTTTGCAGCCTCACTCCAAATGGGGCTCTCCGCTTCATCCATCCCCTGACTCCATCCTAGCACCAACGGGCTGCTAAAGCGTTTCGCAGAAAACACCAAGGAACCTGTTTCTCACTCCAACCACAAAGCGTGCGCAGCACGAGTCTTGGCACAGCAAAACACTTCCTTTGGCATGCCCTTTGCAGCCTCACTCCAAACGGGGCTCTCCGCTTCATCCATCCCCTGACTCCATACTAGCACCAACGGGCTGCTAAAGCGTTTCGCAGAAAACACCAAGGAACCTGTTTCTCACTCCAAGCACAAAGCGTGCGCAGCACGAGTCTTGGCACAGCAAAACACTTCTCTTGCATGCCCTTTGCAGCCTCACTCCAAATGGGGCTCTCCGCTTCATCCATCCCCTGACTCCATACTAGCACCAACGGGCTGCTAAAGCGTTTCGCAGAAAACACCAAGAAACCTGTTTCTCACTCCAACCACAAAGCGTACGCAGCACGAGTCTTGGCACAGCAAAAACACTTCTCTTGGCATGCCCTTTGCAGCCTCACTCCAAACGGTGCTCTCCGCTTCATCCATCCCCTGACTCCATACTAGCACCAACGGGCTGCTAAAGCCTTTCGCAGAAAACACCAACAAACCTGTTTCTCACTCCAACCACAAAGCGTGCGCAGCACGAGTCTTGGCACAGCAAAACACTTCCTTTGGCATGCCCTTTGCAGCCTCACTCCAAACGGGGCTCTCCGCTTTATCCATCCCCCTCACTCCATACTAGCACCAACGGGCTGCTAAAGCGTTTCGCAGAAAACACCAAGGAAACTGTTTCTCACTCCAACCACAAAGCGTGCGCAGCACGAGTCTTGGCACAGCAAAACACTTCCTTTGGCATGCCCTTTGCAGCCTCACTCCAAACGGGGCTCTCCGCTTCATCCATCCCCTGACTCCATACTAGCACCAACGGGCTGCTAAAGCGTTTCGCAGAAAACACCAAGGAACCTGTTTCTCACTCCAAGCACAAAGCGTGCGCAGCACGAGTCTTGGCACAGCAAAACACTTCTCTTGGCATGCCCTTTGCAGCCTCACTCCAAACGGGGCTCTCCGCTTCATGCATCCCCTGACTCCATACTAGCACCAACGGGCTGCTAAAGCGTTTCGCAGAAAACACCAAGGAACCTGTTTCTCACTCCAACCACAAAGCGTGCGCAGCATGAGTCTTGGCACAGCAAAACACTTCTCTTGGCATGCCCTTTGCAGCCTCACTCCAAACGGGGCTCTCCGCTTCATCCATCCCTGACTCCATACTAGCACCAACGGGCTGCTAAAGCGTTTCGCAGAAAACACCAAGGAACCTGTTTCTCACTCCAAGCACAAAGCGTGCGCAGCACGAGTCTTGGCACAGCAAAACACTTCCTTGGCATGCCCTTTGCAGCCTCACTCCAAACGGGGCTCTCCGCTTCATCCATCCCCTGACTCCATACTAGCACCAACGGGCTGCTAAAGCGTTTCGCAGAAAACACCAAGGAACCTGTTTCTCACTCCAACCACAAAGCGTGCGCAGCACGAGTCTTGGCACAGCAAAACACTTCCTTTGGCATGCCCTTTGCAGCCTCACTCCAAACGGGGCTCTCCGCTTCATCCATCCCCTGACTCCATACTAGCACCAACGGCCTGCTAAAGCGTTTCGCAGAAAACACCAAGGAACCTGTTTCTCACTCCAACCACAAAGCGTGCGCAGCACGAGTCTTGGCACAGCAAAACACTTCTCTTGGCATGCCCTTTGCAGCCTCACTCCAAACGGGGCTCTCCGCTTCATCCATCCCCTGACTCCATACTAGCACCAACGGCTGCTAAAGCGTTTCGCAGAAAACACCAAGGAACCTGTTTCTCACTCCAACCACAAAGCGTGCGCAGCATGAGTCTTGGCACAGCAAAACACTTCTCTTGGCATGCCCTTTGCAGCCTCACTCCAAACGGGGCTCTCCGCTTCATCCATCCCCTGACTCCATACTAGCACCAACGGGCTGCTAAAGCGTTTCGCAGAAAACACCAAGGAACCTGTTCTCACTCCAACCACAAAGCGTGCGCAGCACGAGTCTTGGCACAGCAAAACACTTCCTTTGGCATGCCCTTTGCAGCCTCACTCCAAACGGGGCTCTCCGCTTCATCCATCCCCTGACTCCATACTAGCACCAACGGGCTGCTAAAGCGTTTCGCAGAAAACACCAAGGAACCTGTTTCTCACTCCAACCACAAAGTGTGCGCAGCACGAGTCTTGGCACAGCAAAACACTTCCTTTGGCATGCCCTTTGCAGCCTCACTCCAAACGGGGCTCTCCGCTTCATCCATCCCCTGACTCCATACTAGCACCAACGGGCTGCTAAAGCGTTTCGCAGAAAACACCAAGGAACCTGTTTCTCACTCCAACCACAAAGCGTGCGCAGCACGAGTCTTGGCACAGCAAAACACTTCCTTTGGCATGCCCTTTGCAGCCTCACTCCAAACGGGGCTCTCCGCTTCATCCATCCCCTGACTCCATACTAGCACCAACGGGCTGCTAAAGCGTTTCGCAGAAAACACCAAGGAACCTGTTTCTCACATCCAAGCACAAAGCGTGCGCAGCACGAGTCTTGGCACAGCAAAACACTTCCTTTGGCATGCCCTTTGCAGCCTCACTCCAAACGGGGCTCTCCGCTTCATCCATCCCCTGACTCCATACTAGCACCAACGGGCTGCTAAAGCGTTTCGCAGAAAACACCAAGGAACCTGTTTCTCACTCTAAGCACAAAGCGTGCGCAGCACGAGTCTTGGCACAGCAAAACACTTCTCTTGGCATGCCCTTTGCAGCCTCACTCCAAACGGGGCTCTCCGCTTCATCCATCCCCTGACTCCATACTAGCACCAACGGGCTGCTAAAGCGTTTCGCAGAAAACACCAAGGAACCTGTTTCTCACTCCAACCACAAAGCGTGCGCAGCACGAGTCTTGGCACAGCAAAACACTTCTCTTGGCATGCCCTTTGCAGCCTCACTCCAAACGGGGCTCTCCGCTTCATCCATCCCCTGACTCCATACTAGCACCAACGGGCTGCTAAAGCGTTTCGCAGAAAACACCAAGGAACCTGTTTCTCACTCCAACCACAAAGCGTGCGCAGCACGAGTCTTGGCACAGCAAAACACTTCCTTTGGCATGCCCTTTGCAGCCTCACTCCAAACGGGGCTCTCCGCTTCATCCATCCCCTGACTCCATACTAGCACCAACGGGCTGCTAAAGCGTTTCGCAGAAAACACCAAGGAACCTGTTTCTCACTCCAACCACAAAGTGTGCGCAGCACGAGTCTTGGCACAGCAAAACACTTCCTTTGGCATGCCCTTTGCAGCCTCACTCCAAACGGGGCTCTCCGCTTCATCCATCCCCTGACTCCATACTAGCACCAACGGGCTGCTAAAGCGTTTCGCAGAAAACACCAAGGAACCTGTTTCTCACTCCAACCACAAAGCGTGCGCAGCACGAGTCTTGGCACAGCAAAACACTTCCTTTGGCATGCCCTTTGCAGCCTCACTCCAAACGGGGCTCTCCGCTTCATCCATCCCCTGACTCCATACTAGCACCAACGGGCTGCTAAAGCGTTTCGCAGAAAACACCAAGGAACCTGTTTCTCACTCCAACCACAAAGCGTGCGCAGCACGAGTCTTGGCACAGCAAAACACTTCTCTTGGCATGCCCTTTGCAGCCTCACTCCAAACGGGGCTCTCCGCTTCATCCATCCCCTGACTCCATACTAGCACCAACGGGCTGCTAAAGCGTTTCGCAGAAAACACCAAGGAACCTGTTTCTCACTCCAACCACAAAGCGTGCGCAGCACGAGTCTTGGCACAGCAAAACACTTCCTTTGGCATGCCCTTTGCAGCCTCACTCCAAACGGGGCTCTCCGCTTCATCCATCCCCTGACTCCATACTAGCACCAACGGGCTGCTAAAGCGTTTCGCAGAAAACACCAAGGAACCTGTTTCTCACTCCAACCACAAAGCGTGCGCAGCACGAGTCTTGGCACAGCAAAACACTTCCTTTGGCATGCCCTTTGCAGCCTCACTCCAAACGGGGCTCTCCGCTTCATCCATCCCCTGACTCCATACTAGCACCAACGGGCTGCTAAAGCGTTTCGCAGAAAACACCAAGGAACCTGTTTCTCACTCCAACCACAAAGTGTGCGCAGCACGAGTCTTGGCACAGCAAAACACTTCCTTTGGCATGCCCTTTGCAGCCTCACTCCAAACGGGGCTCTCCGCTTCATCCATCCCCTGACTCCATACTAGCACCAACGGGCTGCTAAAGCGTTTCGCAGAAAACACCAAGGAACCTGTTTCTCACTCCAAGCACAAAGCGTGCGCAGCACGAGTCTTGGCACAGCAAAACACTTCCTTTGGCATGCCCTTTGCAGCCTCACTCCAAACGGGGCTCTCCGCTTCATCCATCCCCTGACTCCATACTAGCACCAACGGGCTGCTAAAGCGTTTCGCAGAAAACACCAAGGAACCTGTTTCTCACTCCAACCACAAAGTGTGCGCAGCACGAGTCTTGGCACAGCAAAACACTTCCTTTGGCATGCCCTTTGCAGCCTCACTCCAAACGGGGCTCTCCGCTTCATCCATCCCCTGACTCCATACTAGCACCAACGGGCTGCTAAAGCGTTTCGCAGAAAACACCAAGGAACCTGTTTCTCACTCCAACCACAAAGCGTGCGCAGCACGAGTCTTGGCACAGCAAAACACTTCCTTTGGCATGCCCTTTGCAGCCTCACTCCAAACGGGGCTCTCCGCTTCATCCATCCCCTGACTCCATACTAGCACCAACGGGCTGCTAAAGCGTTTCGCAGAAAACACCAAGGAACCTGTTTCTCACTCCAAGCACAAAGTGTGCGCAGCACGAGTCTTGGCACAGCAAAACACTTCCCTTGGCATGCCCTTTGCAGCCTCACTCCAAACGGGGCTCTCCGCTTCATCCATCCCCTGACTCCATACTAGCACCAACGGGCTGCTAAAGCGTTTCGCAGAAAACACCAAGGAACCTGTTTCTCACTCCAAGCACAAAGCGTGCGCAGCACGAGTCTTGGCACAGCAAAACACTTCTCTTGGCATGCCCTTTGCAGCCTCACTCCAAACGGGGCTCTCCGCTTCATCCATCCCCTGACTCCATACTAGCACCAACGGGCTGCTAAAGCGTTTCGCAGAAAACACCAAGGAACCTGTTTCTCACTCCAACCACAAAGCGTGCGCAGCACGAGTCTTGGCACAGCAAAACACTTCCTTTGGCATGCCCTTTGCAGCCTCACTCCAAACGGGGCTCTCCGCTTCATCCATCCCCTGACTCCATACTAGCACCAACGGGCTGCTAAAGCGTTTCGCAGAAAACACCAAGGAACCTGTTTCTCACTCCAAGCACAAAGCGTGCGCAGCACGAGTCTTGGCACAGCAAAACACTTCTCTTGGCATGCCCTTTGCAGCCTCACTCCAAACAGGGCTCTCCGCTTCATCCATCCCCTGACTCCATACTAGCACCAACGGGCTGCTAAAGCGTTTCGCAGAAACACCAAGGAACCTGTTTCTCACTCCAAGCACAAAGCGTGCGCAGCACGAGTCTTGGCACAGCAAAACACTTCCTTTGGCATGCCCTTTGCAGCCTCACTCCAAATGGGCCTCTCCGCTTCATCCATCCCCTAACTCCATACTAGCACCAACGGGCTGCTAAAGCGTTTCGCAGAAAACACCAAGGAACCTGTTTCTCACTCCAACCACAAAGCGTGCGCAGCACGAGTCTTGGCACAGCAAAACACTTCCTTTGGCATGCCCTTTGCAGCCTCACTCCAAACGGGGCTCTCCGCTTCATCCATCCCCTGACTCCATACTAGCACCAACGGGCTGCTAAAGCGTTTCGCAGAAAACACCAAGGAACCTGTTTCTCACTCCAACCACAAAGCGTGCGCAGCACGAGTCTTGGCACAGCAAAACACTTCCTTTGGCATGCCCTTTGCAGCCTCACTCCAAACGGGGCTCTCCGCTTCATCCATCCCCTGACTCCATACTAGCACCAACGGGCTGCTAAAGCGTTTCGCAGAAAACACCAAGGAACCTGTTTCTCACTCCAACCACAAAGCGTGCGCAGCACGAGTCTTGGCACAGCAAAACACTTCTCTTGGCATGCCCCTTTGCAGCCTCACTCCAAACGGGGCTCTCCGCTTCATCCATCCCCTGACTCCATACTAGCACCAACGGGCTGCTAAAGCGTTTCGCAGAAAACACCAAGGAACCTGTTTCTCACTCCAAGCACAAAGCGTGCGCAGCACGAGTCTTGGCACAGCAAAACACTTCCTTTGGCATGCCCTTTGCAGCCTCACTCCAACGGGGCTCTCCGCTTCATCCATCCCCTGACTCCATACTAGCACCAACGGGCTGCTAAAGCGTTTCGCAGAAAACACCAAGGAACCTGTTTCTCACTCCAACCACAAAGCTGTGCGCCAGCATGAGTCTTGGCACAGCAAAACACTTCCTTTGGCATGCCCTTTGCAGCCTCACTCCAAACGGGGCTCTCCGCTTCATCCATCCCCTGACTCCATACTAGCACAACGGGCTGCTAAAGCGTTTCGCAGAAAACACCAAGGAACCTGTTTCTCACTCCAACCACAAAGTGTGCGCAGCACGAGTCTTGGCACAGCAAAACACTTCCTTTGGCATGCCCTTTGCAGCCTCACTCCAAACGGGGCTCTCCGCTTCATCCATCCCCTGACTCCATACTAGCACCAACGGCTGCTAAAGTGTTTCGCAGAAAACACCAAGGAACTGTTTCTCACTCCAACCACAAAGCGTGCGCAGCACGAGTCTTGGCACAGCAAAACACTTCCTTTGGCATGCCCTTTGCAGCCTCACTCCAAACGGGGCTCTCCGCTTCATCCATCCCCTGACTCCATACTAGCACCAACGGGCTGCTAAAGCGTTTCGCAGAAAACACCAAGGAACCTGTTTCTCACTCCAAGCACAAAGCGTGCGCAGCACGAGTCTTGGCACAGCAAAACACTTCTCTTGGCATGCCCTTTGCAGCCTCACTCCAAACGGGGCTCTCCGCTTCATCCATCCCCTGACTCCATACTAGCACCAACGGGCTGCTAAAGCGTTTTCGCAGAAAACACCAAGGAACCTGTTTCTCACTCCAACCACAAAGCGTGCGCAGCACGAGTCTTGGCACAGCAAAACACTTCTCTTGGCATGCCCTTTGCAGCCTCACTCCAAACGGGGCTCTCCGCTTCATCCATCCCCTGACTCCATACTAGCACCAACGGGCTGCTAAAGCGTTTCGCAGAAAAACACCAAGGAACCTGTTTCTCACTCCAACCACAAAGCGTGCGCAGCACGAGTCTTGGCACAGCAAAACACTTCCTTTGGCATGCCCTTTGCAGCCTCACTCCAAACGGGGCTCTCCGCTTCATCCATCCCTGACTCCATACTAGCACCAACGGGCTGCTAAAGCGTTTCGCAGAAAACACCAAGGAACCTGTTTCTCACTCCAACCACAAAGCGTGCGCAGCACGAGTCTTGGCACAGCAAAACACTTCTCTTTGGCATGCCCTTTGCAGCCTCACTCCAAACGGGGCTCTCCGCTTCATCCATCCCCTGACTCCATACTAGCACCAACGGGCTGCTAAAGCGTTTCGCAGAAAACACCAAGGAACCTGTTTCTCACTCCAAGCACAAAGCGTGCGCAGCAGCGAGTCTTGGCACAGCAAAACACTTCTCTTGGCATGCCCTTTGCAGCCTCACTCCAACGGGGCTCTCCGCTTCATCCATCCCCTGACTCCATACTAGCACCAACGGGCTGCTAAAGCGTTTCGCAGAAAACACCAAGGAACCTGTTTCTCGACTCCAACCACAAAGCGTGCGCAGCACGAGTCTTGGCACAGCAAAACACTTCCTTTGGCATGCCCTTTGCAGCCTCACTCCAAACGGGGCTCTCCGCTTCATCCATCCCCTGACTCCATACTAGCACCAACGGGCTGCTAAAGCGTTTCGCAGAAAACACCAAGGAACCTGTTTCTCACTCCAACCACAAAGTGTGCGCAGCACGAGTCTTGGCACAGCAAAACACTTCCTTTGGCATGCCCTTTGCAGCCTCACTCCAAACGGGGCTCTCCGCTTCATCCATCCCCTGACTCCATACTAGCACCAACGGGCTGCTAAAGCGTTTCGCAGAAAACACCAAGGAACCTGTTTCTCACTCCAACCACAAAGCGTGCGCAGCACGAGTCTTGGCACAGCAAAACACTTCCTTTGGCATGCCCTTTGCAGCCTCACTCCAAACGGGGCTCTCCGCTTCATCCATCCCCTGACTCCATACTAGCACCAACGGGCTGCTAAAGCGTTTCGCAGAAAACACCAAGGAACCTGTTTCTCACTCCAACCACAAAGCTGTGCGCAGCACGAGTCTTGGCACAGCAAAACACTTCTCTTGGCATGCCCTTTGCAGCCTCACTCCAAACGGGGCTCTCCGCTTCATCCATCCCCTGACTCCATACTAGCACCAACGGGCTGCTAAAGCGTTTCGCAGAAAACACCAAGGAACCTGTTTCTCACTCCAACCACAAAGCGTGCGCAGCACGAGTCTTGGCACAGCAAAACACTTCTCTTGGCATGCCCTTTGCAGCCTCACTCCAAACGGGGGCTCTCCGCTTCATCCATCCCCTGACTCCATACTAGCACCAACGGGCTGCTAAAGCGTTTCGCAGAAAACACCAAGGAACCTGTTTCTCACTCCAAGCACAAAGCGTGCGCAGCACGAGTCTTGGCACAGCAAAACACTTCCTTTGGCATGCCCTTTGCAGCCTCACTCCAAACGGGGCTCTCCGCTTCATCCATCCCCTGACTCCATACTAGCACCAACGGGCTGCTAAAGCGTTTCGCAGAAAACACCAAGGAACCCTGTTTCTCACTCCAACCACAAAGTGTGCGCAGCACGAGTCTTGGCACAGCAAAACACTTCCTTTGGCATGCCCTTTGCAGCCTCACTCCAAACGGGGCTCTCCGCTTCATCCATCCCCTGACTCCATACTAGCACCAACGGGCTGCTAAAGCGTTTCGCAGAGAAACACCAAGGAACCTGTTTCTCACTCCAACCACAAAGCGTGCGCAGCACGAGTCTTGGCACAGCAAAACACTTCCTTTGGCATGCCCTTTGCAGCCTCACTCCAAACGGGGCTCTCCGCTTCATCCATCCCCTGACTCCATACTAGCACCAACGGGGCTGCTAAAGCGTTTCGCAGGAAACACCAAGGAACCTGTTTCTCACTCCCAACCACAAAGTGTGCGCAGCACGAGTCTTGGCACAGCAAAACACTTCCTTTGGCATGCCCTTTGCAGCCTCACTCCAAACGGGGCTCTCCGCTTCATCCATCCCCCGGACTCCATACTAGCACAACGGGCTGCTAAAGCGTTTCGGCAGGAAACACCAAGGAACCTGTTTCTCACTCCAACCACAAAGTGTGCGCAGGCAACGAGTCTTGGCACAGCAAAACACTTCCTTTGGCTTGGCCCTTTGCAGCCTCACTCCAAACGGGGCCTCTCCGGCTTCATCCATCCCCCACCAACGGGCTGCTAAAGCGTTTCGCAGAAAACACCAAGGAACCTGTTTCTCACTCCAAGCACAAAGCGTGCGCAGCACGAGTCTTGGCACAGCAAAACACTTCCTTTGGCATGCCCTTTGCAGCCTCACTCCAAACGGGGCTCTCCGCTTCATCCATCCCCTGACTCCATACTAGCACCAACGGGCTGCTAAAGCGTTTCGCAGAAAACACCAAGGAACCTGTTTCTCACTCCAACCACAAAGTGTGCGCAGCACGAGTCTTGGCACAGCAAAACACTTCCTTTGGCATGCCCTTTGCAGCCTCACTCCAAACGGGGCTCTCCGCTTCATCCATCCCCTGACTCCATACTAGCACCAACGGGCTGCTAAAGCGTTTCGCAGAAAACACCAAGGAACCTGTTTCTCACTCCAAGCACAAAGCGTGCGCAGCATGAGTCTTGGCACAGCAAAACACTTCTCTTGGCATGCCCTTTGCAGCCTCACTCCAAACGGGGCTCTCCGCTTCATCCATCCCCTGACTCCATACTAGCACCAACGGGCTGCTAAAGCGTTTCGCAGAAAACACCAAGGAACCTGTTTCTCACTCCAACCACAAAGTGTGCGCAGCACGAGTCTTGGCACAGCAAAACACTTCCTTTGGCATGCCCTTTGCAGCCTCACTCCAAACGGGGCTCTCCGCTTCATCCATCCCCTGACTCCATACTAGCACCAACGGGCTGCTAAAGCGTTTCGCAGAAAACACCAAGGAACCTGTTTCTCACTCCAAGCACAAAGCGTGCGCAGCACGAGTCTTGGCACAGCAAAACACTTCCTTTGGCATGCCCTTTGCAGCCTCACTCCAAACGGGGCTCTCCGCTTCATCCATCCCCTGACTCCATACTAGCACCAACGGGCTGCTAAAGCGTTTCGCAGAAAACACCAAGGAACCTGTTTCTCACTCCAAGCACAAAGCGTGCGCAGCATGAGTCTTGGCACAGCAAAACACTTCTCTTGGCATGCCCTTTGCAGCCTCACTCCAAACGGGGCTCTCCGCTTCATCCATCCCCTGACTCCATACTAGCACCAACGGGCTGCTAAAGCGTTTCGCAGAAAACACCAAGGAACCTGTTTCTCACTCCAACCACAAAGTGTGCGCAGCACGAGTCTTGGCACAGCAAAACACTTCCTTTGGCATGCCCTTTGCAGCCTCACTCCAAACGGGGCTCTCCGCTTCATCCATCCCCTGACTCCATACTAGCACCAACGGGCTGCTAAAGCGTTTCGCAGAAAACACCAAGGAACCTGTTTCTCACTCCAACCACAAAGCGTGCGCAGCACGAGTCTTGGCACAGCAAAACACTTCCTTTGGCATGCCCTTTGCAGCCTCACTCCAAACGGGGCTCTCCGCTTCATCCATCCCCTGACTCCATACTAGCACCAACGGGCTGCTAAAGCGTTTCGCAGAAAACACCAAGGAACCTGTTTCTCACTCCAACCACAAAGCGTGCGCAGCACGAGTCTTGGCACAGCAAAACACTTCTCTTGGCATGCCCTTTGCAGCCTCACTCCAAACGGGGCTCTCCGCTTCATCCATCCCCTGACTCCATACTAGCACCAACGGGCTGCTAAAGCGTTTCGCAGAAAACACCAAGGAACCTGTTTCTCACTCCAACCACAAAGCGTGCGCAGCACGAGTCTTGGCACAGCAAAACACTTCTCTTGGCATGCCCTTTGCAGCCTCACTCCAAACGGGGCTCTCCGCTTCATCCATCCCCTGACTCCATACTAGCACCAACGGGCTGCTAAAGCGTTTCGCAGAAAACACCAAGGAACCTGTTTCTCACTCCAACCACAAAGCGTGCGCAGCACGAGTCTTGGCACAGCAAAACACTTCCTTTGGCATGCCCTTTGCAGCCTCACTCCAAACGGGGCTCTCCGCTTCATCCATCCCCTGACTCCATACTAGCACCAACGGGCTGCTAAAGCGTTTCGCAGAAAACACCAAGGAACCTGTTTCTCACTCCAACCACAAAGCGTGCGCAGCACGAGTCTTGGCACAGCAAAACACTTCCTTTGGCATGCCCTTTGCAGCCTCACTCCAAACGGGGCTCTCCGCTTCATCCATCCCCTGACTCCATACTAGCACCAACGGGCTGCTAAAGCGTTTCGCAGAAAACACCAAGGAACCTGTTTCTCACTCCAACCACAAAGTGTGCGCAGCACGAGTCTTGGCACAGCAAAACACTTCTCTTGGCATGCCCTTTGCAGCCTCACTCCAAACGGGGCTCTCCGCTTCATCCATCCCCTGACTCCATACTAGCACCAACGGGCTGCTAAAGCGTTTCGCAGAAAACACCAAGGAACCTGTTTCTCACTCCAACCACAAAGCGTGCGCAGCACGAGTCTTGGCACAGCAAAACACTTCCTTTGGCATGCCCTTTGCAGCCTCACTCCAAACGGGGCTCTCCGCTTCATCCATCCCCTGACTCCATACTAGCACCAACGGGCTGCTAAAGCGTTTCGCAGAAAACACCAAGGAACCTGTTTCTCACTCCAACCACAAAGCGTGCGCAGCACGAGTCTTGGCACAGCAAAACACTTCCTTTGGCATGCCCTTTGCAGCCTCACTCCAAACGGGGCTCTCCGCTTCATCCATCCCCTGACTCCATACTAGCACCAACGGGCTGCTAAAGCGTTTCGCAGAAAACACCAAGGAACCTGTTTCTCACTCCAAGCACAAAGCGTGCGCAGCACGAGTCTTGGCACAGCAAAACACTTCCTTTGGCATGCCCTTTGCAGCCTCACTCCAAACGGGGCTCTCCGCTTCATCCATCCCCTGACTCCATACTAGCACCAACGGGCTGCTAAAGCGTTTCGCAGAAAACACCAAGGAACCTGTTTCTCACTCCAACCACAAAGCGTGCGCAGCACGAGTCTTGGCACAGCAAAACACTTCTCTTGGCATGCCCTTTGCAGCCTCACTCCAAACGGGGCTCTCCGCTTCATCCATCCCCTGACTCCATACTAGCACCAACGGGCTGCTAAAGCGTTTCGCAGAAAACACCAAGGAACCTGTTTCTCACTCCAACCACAAAGCGTGCGCAGCACGAGTCTTGGCACAGCAAAACACTTCTCTTGGCATGCCCTTTGCAGCCTCACTCCAAACGGGGCTCTCCGCTTCATCCATCCCCTGACTCCATACTAGCACCAACGGGCTGCTAAAGCGTTTCGCAGAAAACACCAAGGAACCTGTTTCTCACTCCAACCACAAAGCGTGCGCAGCACGAGTCTTGGCACAGCAAAACACTTCCTTTGGCATGCCCTTTGCAGCCTCACTCCAAACGGGGCTCTCCGCTTCATCCATCCCCTGACTCCATACTAGCACCAACGGGCTGCTAAAGCGTTTCGCAGAAAACACCAAGGAACCTGTTTCTCACTCCAAGCACAAAGCGTGCGCAGCACGAGTCTTGGCAC